>NC_080743.1:2470000-2635000 GCF_020826845.1 Diceros bicornis minor | reverse complement strand
AAAAACCTATGAGGTAGGAACTATCATTTGTCTCATTTTAGAGAAAAGGGAAATGAAATCTAGGGAAGTGAGATAGCTTGGTCCAAGTCACATGGCTAGGAAAGGGCAGAGTTGATATCTGGACTTGGGTCAGCTTCCACAGCTGTCTGTACGTACCCACTGCACTCCCACCTGCCTCCTTGAATTATCTGGTTCTATTCTGCCATGTGTTAGCTGTATATATAGTCTTCTCGGAAAAGCCACCTAGCCTCTCTAAACTCAGGTTCCTCACCTTTAAAGTGGAGATAATCACACCTACCAGATAGGCTTATGTGGGAAAGTATTTATAACAATGAAACCCTATATACGTTATTATTATTGCGTTGAAAAAAAGATGGCTTTGACTGAAGCAAGTAACACAGTTGACAAAGAAATCTTTTAAAAACATCATTTTCTTAATGACTTGACCCTTTCAATGCTCTGCAATGACTCTCTATTCTTAGTAGAACAAATGCAGACCCCTTAGCCTAGAAAGAAGCCTGGCCGCTCCTTATCCATTCAGCCTCTCGCCTCAGAGGGCCAGAACCTTCTCAAAGCCTGGGTTTTCTTTTCCCTGTTACCTTTTGTGGTAGACTGAATAATGGCCTTCTAAAGATGTCTATGCCCCAATTCCCAGAACCTGGAGAACCTGGAATATGTTACCTTATACAGGAAAAGGGACTCTACAGATGAGATTAAGTTAAAGATCCTGAGATGGGGAGCTAATCCTGGATTATCTGCATGGGCCCAACCATATAATCACAAGGATCCTCATAGAGGGAGGTAGGAGGGTCAGAGACAGTAGCAGGAGATGTGACAGGAAGCCAGAGGGAGGAGTGACATGAGGAAGGGGCCAGGAGCCAAGAAATTCAGGTGGCCTCAGAGCTGAAAAAGGCAAGAAAACAGGTCCTCCCCAAAGGTTGCAGAAGGAGCACAGCTGACACCTTGATTTTATGGACTTCTGACCTCCTGAGCTGTAAGATAATAGATCTGTGTTGTCTATACCACTAAGTTTGGTAATTTACTACAGAAGCGATAGGAAACGGACTCACTGTTCACGCCGTGACCATTCCGCGGCTGCTCTTTTGGCCAGGCTGTTCCCCTCATCTGAGCGTCCTTTTCTTTCTCCCTCCATCTTCTAAATCTTACTTTCATGCTCAAGTCCCATCTAACACCTATGGCAGATAAATTGTTTGCCACAGAATCAAGAGAGCACTTGACTACACTCTGACATGTATGGCTCAGTTGTTCATTGGCTCCTCAGATATTTGTCGAACATCTTCTAGGTGCTGGAGACACATGTCTTCAAGAGGCCTATGGTCTAAGAAAGGAGGCAACAAGTAACTCATTCCTCCAGTGATGAGAGAGGTGAATGTGGAAGGCCACAGATGCGGAGGGGGACATGACCTATGCGGGAGGGATGGGGAGGCTTCATGGAAAAGATGGTGATTGGGAGGAGTTTAGAAGCATTAGATCCCGAATTGTTAATGTTTCCAATCTTAGCGTTTCCAAAAAGACTGGAGAAGAGTAGTAGGGTGGCTAAGACTATAGCTTAAGAATGAGCACATCTGAATTCAGAACTAAGCTTTGCCACTCCCTAGTCAGTTTCTCCATCTGTAGAATAGGGATGATGGTAATATTAGTCCTTCCCCCATCTGCCATAATCCACTTACAGCAATGCCAGGTACATAGCATTAAGTTTTTGTCATCATTTAAATTCCTCAAGGCTAGATACTGCTGTCATATTGGTCTCCTTTTACATTTATACAGTGCTGCATACATAAACTGAGTCCTTGAGAGCAGATCAATCTATCTACCTACCTATCTATCATGTATGTATGTATGTATGTATGTATGTATCTATCATAAATAATCTGTCTGTCTGTCTATCTATCTGTCTATCTATCTATCCATCTATCTATTTATCATCTATTATCTATCATCTATCAATCTATCATCTACTCTATCTGTCTGTCTATCAGTCTATCAACTATCTATAATTTTAAACTCATTTTTATATACGCTGCAGGGTGGCACAATGCCACACACATAGCAGGTACTTTATGAATGCTCTTTGACTTGAATGGACCTCCAGGAAATCTCATTATGGTTTCCCAGTTGAAAATGGTAATGCTAGTTTTCTTGCTCCCTTCATTTAAGCACCTTCGAGGTATTTGGATGGGGACAGTCATCGTTTTAATAACACACCTCATGCTTAAGGTATTGCATAGTGGAAGAGATGGGTTTACCTTGAAGCTAAAGGCAGATTTATTGTGAAGCTAGGAGAGCACAGGTCTTGCGTGGGCCCCTTCCCAGGCCCTGAGCTTCGTTTTGTATCGTAGTATTGTATTCTCTTTTTCTCAAACAGAGTCCCTAGAATTGTATAAGCTTCATGCCCCACCAGTCCTGGATCTCCCCCTTATTATGTAGGGGCTAAGCATCTGAACTCTGAAGCCAGATTGCCCAGATTCAGAGCCAGCTCTGCCGCTTACTAGCTGTGTGGTCGTCCTGGTTTTCTTATCTGGAAAATGGAGTTGATAATGATGTGGCCTACTTCATAGGGTTGTTGAGAGGATCAAATAAGCTAATTTTAGTAAGCACCCAGTAAGTGTTAGTGATTATTATTTGCTATGGAGAACCTTAGGAAGTTTCCACAGCTGTAAGGCCAGAATAGTACTTGTGAGAGCAGAAGCTTCATGAGAGCAGGAACCCTCTTTCTTAATCGCTTGTCTATCCCTCGAACCTTAAAAAAGTCAATGCATAGTGTAGTCTTAATCACTTGCCAGATTGCTTCACTTATTACATAGTGTTCCATAACCTTTACTTTTTCTTTTATCTCTCCAGCCAGATTGTGATAATTAGCAGCTTATGTTTATATAACATTATGCAGAATTATTCATTCTTCCAATAAATATTTATGGCACATGTAGGTACCCAATAAAATATTTCTTGAATTGAATTGTAGCTAACCTGTCCAAATGCAAAAAATTGAGACCTAGTCTTTCCTGACTAACTTCTTTTTTGGTAAAATCTGCATAGGATAAATCTAAGGTACATTCTGGCACAAACAGATGGATCTGTACATTGAATACAGAGGGAGTACTGTTGTCCTCACCATCACAGAGGTACCCACCATCAACTTTGCATTGGCACCTGCTGTCTGGGGCACAGAACAAGTGGGCTCCGAGGGGAAGACAGAGAGAGGGTACACGGCAGTGTGGTCAGAAAGATCAATTTAGGAATCAGGGAGCCTTGACTCTACTTCGGTTTATCCTCTGCCCAGCTCTGTGACCTTGGGCAAGTCATTTAACCTCTCTGAGCCTCACTTTGCTCATCTGTAAAAAGGCATTAGTAATATCTATGTGGGCTACTTTACACGATTGTTGTGTTAAATTATGTATTTTGTGAAAAAGTACTTTGTAATTCTTGTCTACCTAAAAACTCCTGTGTAAAATAAGGGACATCTGAGAAAAGAATGAAAAGAGCCAAGAGAACATACAAAATGGGAGAGAGGGAGAGACAGAAAGCTAGTCAAAGGAAACTTCTAGATATAGAAAATAAAGTGTATTGTGTGTGTATAAACAAAATATATGTGGCTAGAAGAAAAACAGAGATGAAATACAACAAATATTCTTTAAAAAAAGGGAAACGGTAGCACCTGGGACGGAATAGGTGCCATGACTGTTTACTAGATGCATCAATATTCTATGTAGAGTTCTGTAAGTAGGTTATGATTGCCACAGTCTGAGGAGATAAGGCAGAGAAATAAAAGCATAAGAAGAGTATCAAATAATGTGTAATAAGTGAAAAATTTGGCATAGTGGTTAAGGATACACTACATATTTCTTCAAAACGTGGTCTAAACGGACCAGTTCCCACCACCTCCGCCACCATCCCCCTGTTCTGCTGCAGGAAGGTTCTACAGATCTTTGTTTCCACTCTTGCCCCCTAGAGTTTGTTTTTCACACAATGGACAGCAGGTCTTTCAGAAATGTATATCATATCACATCGCTGCCTTCCTTCAAACCTCTCACAGCAGCTTCCCATTTTCCTGGTAATGAAACCCGGGCTTCCCACCTTGGCCTGCCCAGCACTGAGGGACGCGGCCCTCTCTCCAACCTGGTCTGTCACCCACTCTCCCGGCTCTTATGTCCCAGCCATGCAGTCTTGCTTTTCTCTGAACAGAGGAAACTTTTTCCTGCCCCAGGGCCTTTACACTTTCTCTTCTCTGCCTGTTCTACTCTTTCCCTAGACATTTGCATGGCTCTGTCCTCATCACTCAGGTCTCTGCTGGAACCTCGCCTGTGCAGATGGGGATTCCTTGGCCATCCGCCTGAGACTGCCTCCCCAGGCCCCGATTTCATCACTCTCTGAAAATTACAGGATTCTTTTGTTAATTCGCTTGTTTATTATCATTGTTGCCTGTCTCCCTTTGAAAAATAACAGCTTCAGGAGGTGAGGACTTGAGTTTCTCTTTATTGCTGCTTCTGTTTTTCTAGTCTTCACTATAAATTCCTTTCTTTTCCCTCTCCTTTGTGATTTTTACTTACCACTTTCTTCATTGCTATTTCCAGTTCCCTCCTCGTCACACTGACTTCTCCCATTTAAGAAGGTTAAATCGGTTTTGGAATTCATAAGGCCCTGCTGTCCTAGTTGTTTTAAAAAGACAGTGTGTTTTCACACAGAAGATTCACATTACAAAGTTCCCCGGCTACTTCAAAAAAGCCGTTGAAATCACAAATATCTCTGCCAAAATTATACATGCCGTAATAACTGCCTCATTCACTTCTTAGAATTGTATGAAACGTTGCCCCACGGCAGATGCCGTTGCTCTGCCGTGTCTGCGTGTGTGTGTGTGTGTGTGTGTGTGTGTGTGTGTGTGTGTGTGCTCTTCTGGGAATGTAAATGGGCATGACCCTGTTCTTGGAAGCGGGCTTTCCGGCTTAGAGCACACTTCATCTTCCCTGCTGCCTCACGTTGCCTCATCTCTCTTATCCCAAATAACTGGGATGAAGGTGTTGATTTTTATCTTAAATGAAGAGGCTGCAGCCCCTTGGCGCAGCCCCTGCGCAGTCCCGCCTGTTGTCCTGCCCACCGCGGGCTGGCGCGGCTGCGTCTCGGGCCTGCGTTTAGCTGTTCCCTCTCTGCTGCAGTTCTTTTTCCTCCTCTGCTGCCTAATGTAACACAGTGCACAGAAGACCCCTGGCACTGTGGTCTGGGTGTAGATCCTGAGTTTTCCCAGGGACTCTTCAGGCCTGTGGAGCACTCTCATCCCGTCTCCGAGCTCCTCTAACTTCCCACAGAGGCCACACTCACCACGTGCTCCTCCTCGGTTGGCAGGTGGTGCATTCCTGCACTTACCCACCAGCGCCCGGCTCAGAGCGGGCTGTCAGCTATGTTTGTCCAATGAACACTTTGTGGCTACTTTTTATTTTCCTTTTGAGATATTGATCTCCTTTTGCCATGGGCATCCACATTTCTGCAGGTATAACCAAGTGTAAAGGGGGGCACAGATCACCCTGGCTTTTGGAGAGTGGACCCTCTCTGCAAGGCAGACTTCTCCGACTATGCGGTGCAGCTGCCCGTGGAAACCTCTCGCATTGTTTGGAGGCTCCATCCCACGCCAAGAATCCAGCCACCCAGAAGCAGGCACATTGCTATCCAAACAGATGGACAAGGGAGATAGGCAGGCCAAAGACCGTGGATGAACATGAAATGAATTAGTGCAGAGAAGCCAAGGGTGTTGGAAATGGATGCTAGTCCTCATCACAGGGTTTCCAGCACAAGGATGGATCAGTGTGGATGAGGTTTTGACACTGAGCTGCGAACAAAGGAAAAGATAAAGTGTGGCAGGGGGGCAATGAGGGTGATGTTTTAACAGGTGTGTGAGAGGCCCCAGGAACACGGTAGCTCTGAAATGTAGCCTAGCATGGGGAGTTAATGTCATCTTCAGCTGGGTCAGCTCTGAGAATCCACATCTGGTCCAATCACCCATCACCAGTCATTCATTCATTCAGTGAACAAATATTTACTGAGCATCTAACATGAGCCAGACCCTGGCAGGTATCAGGTAGGTAAACATCCAGGAAGGAGATTTACATAGTCTCTGCCCTATGAGAACTTACGTCCCATAATTAATTACATAATTCGTTATTTACTTACAGTTATAAGTGCTATGAAGGAGAAGCCCTCGGAGCTAAGATGATGTAAAAGGGAGGCTCTTAGTGTGGAGGATCTGGAAAGACGTCTCTAAGGAAGTGATATTTAGGTTGAAATCTGAAGAATGTATGGAAGTTGCAGTAGGAGTGGGGTGTGGTGGGGCAGAGAACAGCAGAACATTCTTGACATAATAATATCCATTTTATAACGTGTCTCTGAAGTGGTGATTAGCTGTTCAAACTCTTTGGAACGGGAATTCGCTCCCTCCAGAGGCAGTACTTGGATCGCTGTCAGTAAGATCTTCATTTTGAACCAAAATCTGTCTCTCTGAAGCTTCTGACCTTTGGTCTTATATTTGCTTCTTGAGACCTTGTAGAACAAGCCAACTCCCTCTTGTGACAAGAGTGGTGTCCTTCAGGTTTTCTCTCCTGCAGGCGAGTTATTTAATCTCTCTAAGCCTCAGATGTTTTCATTTATAGTGGGGCTAATTAATAGTACTTACCTCACAGAGTTGGTGTGAAGACTCTATGAAAGAATCTTATATAAAGAGCTTGGTTTGATGCCTGGAACATACTAAGGTAGCCAAGTGCTCAATAAATGTTAATGAATATCACGGTTATTATTACACAAATTTGTGCACTTTATTATTGGGTTGTGTACCCCTTAAGGGTAGGGACTATGGAGAAAGCATGGACTTTGGAATCAGACAAATCTCAGTTCAAAGTCTGGCTGTAATATGTACTAACTACAGATTTGTGACCAGCTATTGTAAAAATGTAAAATTAAAAAAAAGTTGTAAAAATCATGATTCTGTCATTACTGCTCTAAATTATTGCAAGGCATAAAAGAGGTAAGCTAAAGTAAAGATACCAGCACGATACCTTGCATTTAGTAATTAGTGCTCAGTTAATGTGTGTTTCCTTTCTTCTTTATGGCCCTACAGTGATTTCCTCAGACACAGTTGCTTACTCGTGCATTTATAATTCAACACCCACCCACTTCCAAAAAGTATTAGGCCTATTAAGTAGTAACTAATAGATGTCTGTGAATGAGCGGAATGGGCAAATGAATGAAATTCGCCTTTCTAACAACCTTTCTCAATGGGAACTGGTGAAGATTTCCCCAGCAGAAAGCAAAAGCTCAGAGTCTTATGGACACGACTGGGGAGGCTGAGAAGACCGTCCAGGTACTGACGCTTGTCTTCTCGGGCCAGGAACCCTGCTCATGCCTCAAGCTACCCGTAATGAGCAGTCCGACGTCTGCCACCTGTGTCACAGACCTGTCCTGAGGATTGATGTGACAATGTCCGAGGAGCCTTGTGAAGCCTTTGGGAGGAAATTACAGTAAAAGTCCCCTTCCACTGTATTTGGCTACTGAGACGAGTTCTGAAGAGCACAGCTGTGGCCAGGTTGTAGTAGGGGGCTTTAAAAGATGTTCTTCTGTTGACAGTCAATTATAGCCGCTTTGGGACACTGAGATGGCCTGGGGGACGTGTTCTTTCTCAGGTCCTCACACCTTTAACAGTCACTCTAGAACAGTCCCAAAGACTCTCGAGGATTGTCTGTATCACCTGGGTGTTTGTTAAAAATACAATTTCCTGGGCTTCAACTTCACAACTACAAATTTGCAAAACTCCAGGAAGCACCATTTATATGTAATACCACGTGAATGGTGCCCCTGGTGTTGTTCAATGTGGCAACAGTGCCTACCTCAGACGGACTGAATGGGGAGTTTTACATTTTTAACAAGCACTCAGGCACATTAGCATCCAGAACCACTGTCAACATTCCGGGTGTGTGGCTGTTGTTTCCTTTATAGGTGGGAGGGGTGGAGGCGGCGGGGGAGAACGGCCAGAGCTGAGAGATAACGAGCTCTTCACACCTTCACCCTTTCACTGAGAAACAACAAACCCATTAGGAAGAACAGAGCTGACAGCTATTGAGTCAACTGACTAGTGGCAGGCGCCGTGCAAGGCACTCCGTGGGTGCCATCTCATTTCATCCTTACAATAACTTCGGGAAGTAAGTATTGTTATCTCGATTTTATAAGTGAGTAAAATGAAGTTCAGGGAACATAGTTCTGGTATATGGTAAATATTCAGAAAATGTTAACTGTATTATAAGTGTATTTGTGAAGATACTTAAATCCCCTGCTTTCACATCCAGATGAGAACAGCAGCATTGGTGACAGCAAGGATTGGGAAATGGGCACTAGGATAGACCTGGGTGGGATTTGGGCGTCGTCTGAAGGTGACAGGCACCTGAGGAGAGGATGGTAACAAGGTAAGGAGAGTGCAATAAAAACGTGCTTCATCTCATCTGCCTGTTCCTTCTCCCCAAGAGCAGGGGAGGAGACGTCATTCTTCTACAATGCGTCCAAACACAGAGAGTATTTAGAGACTTAGAATCCTATTTACAATTCGTTATGGCAGAGATCTCCAGCAGTCTACCAAAATCCAGTCCCCTCTTCTTCCTGGGTCCAGAGCTTGACCGTATTTTCTGGCTTCTCTTGCTGTTAGATGGGGTCATGTGATGTGGAATTGGAGGGGAGGTGACATGTACCACTTTCCAATCTGGCCCATAAACCTACCATCATGCCCTCGTGCCCTTCCTCCTCAGGCCGACTGGAGGGATGACGCTCAAGGCGACCTCGGAAGCTGTGTGCTGAGACGGTAGAGCTGTTATCAGCCTGGATCCTTGAAAGACTGTGTGGAACAAGCCTCCTCTGACTGAGTTCCTTCCCTGGGCTGTTATGTGAAAGGATAAACTTGCTTTAAAAATCCGCTGAGTTTCGGGGGTCTATTTGTTACTGTGACTGAGATTCATCTAACAAGTACATCTGTGGTGGACCTTAATCTTCATCTTTGTTTAGCCCTGTGCTTTTGTTTGCAGAAACTATTCCATGAAAATCTTGTTGTGATTTCTTTTCTTTACTTAAAAGATCTCCAGTTTAACCAATGGGGACTCTTACTGGGAACAAATAGCTTTGAAAAAAACCTATAAATGGAATTTTCTGAGCACATAAGGATTAGTCTTCTTTTTTATGATTTCACTACAGGCAATATTCAACTTGAGATCAATGCCATTGCCTCAGGCTGATGTTTAATGTAAAAAAAGAACCAAATTAATTGTAAATACGTTTTCAGTTCACGATTGTCATTGGTGGTTATAGAAAGGTTACTCACCTTTCTATGAACAAAATAATTGAGTAACTACTAAATGCCAGGCTAGGAGCTGAGGAAATCCTAGAGAGGATGGTGTATTTCAGTCTACACTTAGTGAGGATCTATGTGCCACGTCCTGGAGATTCAAATATGAGTAAGATAGTCTCTTAAGGAGTTGAGGAGCACATGCTCTGGTAAATAATCATTATGACTTCATAAATTGTTCACTTTTAAAAAGAAGGTTTCTTATTTTTTAACCAGCATTGGCTATTTGCCAATCCACTAGGTTTATAGCAGCTATTAGGATACTGACAAGATTATCAATTCAGGAAAGCAAGGATTTGAGTCTCGTTCATTACTCAGTAATAGTTGTGAATGTTGAACGATGAAAGGCAGTAAATGGATCACCTAGTCCAGTAACCCATCTGACTCTTGCCCCTCCTGGGGAGCGTCCTGCCCACTACAGTTCAGTCTGTCTGGGTATCTCTGGAGAAGGAAACAGTTCCACCTTCTGGAACATTCCCGACACTGAACAGATCTTATGATAAAAAGTTCTTCTTCATAAAGAAATGAGAGAAAAGATGATAATAGATTATTATTATTATTATTATTTTTGTAAGGAAGATCAGCCCTGAGCTAACATCTACCAATCCTCCTCTTTTTGCTGAGGAAGACCGGCCCTGGGCTAACATCCATGTCCATCTTCCTCCACTTTATATGGGACGCCGCCACAGCATGGCCTGACAACTGTGCGTTGGTGCATGCCCAGGATCCGAACCGGCCAACCCCGGGCTGCCACAGCGGAGCACACACACCCAACCGCTTGCGCCACCGGGCCAGCCCGATAATAGAGTATTTTTAAGGAAGACATCGTGGATTCTAATTGTTTTCAGTCCTTGCATCATTATTACTAATAAATGTTTTCTGAGTACTGCTGTAGGCATTGTGATCAGGGTTGTGGCAAAAGAAGCAGGCGCAGGATGTGATTCTTCCAAAGAAACTGCAGTCAAGTTAGGGAGACAAGCTACCGTACCCCAGGCATGCTTCTGCCTGAGGACGTTCGCACTTGCTGTGTCCAAGGCCTGAAATCCTCTTCCCCAGACACAGCACGGCCCACCCCTCCCCACTTTAGGTCTCTCTTACATGTCACCTCAGTGAGGCCTTTGCTCACTACCCCATCTAATCTCCCCCACAACCCAGCACTCTCTGTTTCCCTCCCCTGCCTTATTTTCTCCGTAGCACTTACTACTTGACATGCCATAACTACCGTAAAATTTATTTCTTTATTATCTGTCTCCCTCCATTAGAATGTAAGCTTCACGAAGACAGGGATTTTTGCCTGTTTGGTAGGTCTTGGCAAATAGTAGTCACTCAATGAGTGTTTATTGAATATTGTAGAATGAATATGCACATAGACAGACAAACATAACAATCTAAAGATGGATATAACTACTGTCAAATGAATAGTACAAATGATACGTGCTCCACCAGGTGGGTGTAACTCCACTTTCTCTCTCATCAAGTGATCTCATTCCTGAGATGATTCTTAGGCTTTTATTTTTTTATTTTTATTTTTTTTTTAATTTTATTTATTTTATTTTGTCCCCCAAAGCCCCAGTAGATAGTTGTATGTCATAGCTGCACATCCTTCTAGTTGCTGTGTGTGGGACTGGGCCTCAGCATGGCGGGACAAGTGGTGTGTCGGTGCGCACTCGGGACCCGAACCCGGGCCGCCAGCATCGGAGCTCACGCGCTTAACCGCTAAGCCACAGGGCCGGCCCTATTCTTAGGCTTTTAAAAAAAAGAAAATCTTAATTTTTTTACAGAGTACTTTATTATTATAACATTATGACAAAAGTACTTCTGTTTTTATTTAAAATGTTTTCATATTATGAAAGGATACATATGCATTATAGATAATTTGGAAAATATGGAAAGTTACAAAGAAGAAAATACATCTGATCCATAAGGTCAATATTCAGAGACTACTACCTTTAACATTTTGGTATAGTTCTTTCTAGTTTCTTTTCTAGGCATACATTTATTTTTTACAAAATAAGAATTATACTGTATGTATTTTGTACCTTGTTTTTTTAAAACATATTTCTAATAGCTACATCATATTCTATTACATAAAAGTCTCATAATTTATTATACTTTTTTCCTATTTTTGGACATTAGGGTTGGTTCTAACAGACTGTAGTATAAATAATGCTGTAATGAAGCTCTTTATAAAAAATTTTTTTTCTGAGACTGAATATTTCCTTAAGGTAAATTTCTAAAATGGAAATTACTGGATAAAAGTTCTAAAGTTTTTGTTTTTACTTTTTACTATGAAAATATTCAAAGAACAGAAAAGTAGAAAGAATAGTATAACAAACTCCTATTTTTAATCACCTAGGTTTTATAGTTGTCAACATTTTGCCATATTTGCTTCATCTAATTTTTAAAATAGTTTTTAAAAATCGCTAATAGATAAGGACTTTTTAAGGGCTATTTAAAAATCATAACCATATTACAATGTTCATACACAATAAAACAAATAATAATTCCTTAATATCATGTTCGACTTTCCCTAATTGTCTCAAAACCTCTTTTTACAGTTGGTTTGATTGAAACAGGATTCAGATAAGGTCCACACATTGATTTGGTTTCGTCTCCTAAGTCTCTTTTAACTTTTAATACTTTTCTTTCCTTTTTTGTGTTCCTCATGCCGCTTATTTGTTGAAGAACACGGAGAACTGGTCACATAGAATTACCCACACTCTGGTTTTATCTGACTGCATTCTCATGGAGTTCATACGTTCTTCCGTCCATTACATTTTCTGCAGCTTCACAGGAGTGGTTCTTAGACTTGAGCATGCATCAGAACCACCTGCAGGGCTTGCTAGCACGCAAATCGCTGGTACCACCCCCAGAGTTTCTGGCTCAGCAAACCTGGGTGAGCATGAGAATTTGCAATTCTAACATGTTTCCAGATGATGCTGATGCTGAAGGTCCAGAGACCACACTTGGAGAATCACTGCTTTAAAGAGAAGATCAGATCTCCTTAAAAGAATGGTTAGATTTACAACTTTAAAAATATGTATATCTATATTCAAGGTATTTACTTAAGAAAATATGTATTGGTTTTGTTATTAGGATTGTTTCTTCATTTTATCCTTCAATTTTTAATTTTGAAAAATTTCAGTCATACAGAAAAGTTGAAAAATGTTGGAACTTTTTAACAGCTTTTGCTTTCCAGAAAGGCACTATTGTAGCAGTGTATGAGTTTGTTCATTTTACCATATCCTGTCCCAAAGTGAGTATTAACATTTAAACAAATCTTGATTCATTTGAAGGGTGAAAAATATATTTCTTCTTATCATTTTAATTCAAAATTATTGGGTTATTGGTGAGATTTAAATTTCAAATATTTTATTAGCCATTCCTTAGCACTGGTTCTATGAATTGTTCATATCTTTTACCCATTTTTCTCGTAGATCGTTAGTGTTTTTTTAAAAAATCAATATCTATGGGCTCATTACATATTAAAGATAATTATTCTTTTTCATATTTGTAACAGACATTTTTTCAGTTTATTGATTTATTTTTTCCAGATCATTATTTAAGCTTTTTTTTTTTTTTTTTTTTTTAGTTTATTTGCATCATTAAATCTTTTGACCTGTTTCTTTGGGATTTCTTCCATTACTTTGGATAATCCTTCCCAATCTGAGATAACTATTCACTTCCATTTTCTTCTAGTTTTAATTTATCTGTTTGTTTGTTGTCATAGCTACGTGTGGTATCAAATGGAATTTATCTGCGTGTTCTAGGAGGATTCTTACTTTGGGTGGACAGCTTGCAGAGTACAGGAGGATACTGGGAGGAGCCCCTCCATGCCCGGATTTACTGTCGGGAGACTGTACAGGATGCATCAGATCACTTGTCTGTGAACCATGGAAACATTCAGAAAGGTAAAGCAGACAGTACACTGAAGAATCATTTGTCACCGGTAAGCGCAGGCAGTCAGAAGGAGCTGGGAGAGGACACGAAGCGTGACGTAGGAATCTGAAGGGCAGGCGTTTGAGTCCAGTCAGCGGCTGCTATTGAACACACTGGTCCTTGAGTGAGATACAAATTTTACACCAAGAGGGGCAAGTCCACAGAACAAATCATTCTGGTTGTGCTCAGCTTCTGTGATACAGGGAATTTTTTTCATGAACCTTTGCTCTCTCATTTTTTGCATCCTTTCACTCTGTCTTTTTATCCTTAACTCTTGGTTGCACTAAATCATAATATCTATAGGTGCGAAAAGTTTGGCTTCTGCAATTTATATGAGCTGCTGGGGGTGTAAGACAAAGCTGCAACGATGCACCGTCTGAAATAAAAATCTGCCATTACTGGGGTTCAGTGTGACATGAAAAGCTTGCACAGATGTCAAACATCTGAAATCTTCATTTCTAATTGACAAATAAAAATGCAACTTCCGTTAGTAAAAGTGCTTTAACCATCGTGTAGCTCCTAAGAAAAATGCTGAAAGATCTCGTTCCCAGATCTTTGCACTCAGCAGGAAAGCATCTGTACTTCTGTGGATTCTAGGCACTGTGACAACCGCTTAGGATCCAGCTACAACTCTGTTGTCAATGCCCCCAATTTCCAAATAAATCTTTTCAGCCAAAGGAGAAAAATATAATACAATTCATTTAGCAACTACTGTGATGTAACTCCTGAATTTATTTTACTTTATATAATTGTTACTGATTTCTGCAATCTAGTTATTATTATTCCCATTTTACTGATGAGGAAATCGAGTTTCAGAGAATTTGAGTAACTCATCCCAAGTCATAGGGCCATTTAAATGGATGAATTGGAATTCAAACTGAGATCCGTATAAGCCCAAAGCGTATGCTTTCTCCTCCGCTCTATTCCATGTTTGAACTTTTATCTATAGCTAAATGTAAAAATTCTCATACCTACAAGGACCGGGCAGAGAGGGGGAACAGGCCAGTTAGGGAGTGGGATGAACCACCGAGCTCATGCCTTGTTCAAAGAGAGACGCTGCTAATCAACATTGGCCAGTTTTTGCCATCCGAGAATGTAGGTCCAGTGTTTCTAAGTCTTCTGACTTTTTAAACAAGCCAGAAGCCTGCCTTTTGATTTGAAATCTGTTAATGTTTAACTATTGCCAATTAACTAAAAATTGTTTTAATTGGGTGGACCAAATCAAACATATCTGTTGGCCGTATTTATTCTCTGAGTTATACTTAGCTTTAACTAGATTTTCAAATGTGACAAGGAATTAATTAGAACAGTGCTGCCCATTAGAAATATAACGCCACCCACATAAGTAAATTTAAATTTTCTTGTAGCCACATTTAAACAGTAAAAAAGGGTGAAATTAATTTGAATAATATATTATTTATCCTAATATAGCCAAAGTATTATTATTTTAACATATATTGAATATAAAAATTATTAATGAGATATTTTACTTTCAGCACATCTCCACTTGGACCAGCCCCATTTCCAGTGCTCCGTAGCCACATGTGGCCAGTAGCTGCCATATTGAGCAGTGTATGAGTAGAAGGTACAAATATCTTCCAGGTAAGACCTATTTATTCAGGAATTTCTTTTCCTCCAGGAAACCTTGCCCTACTGTAGCTGTTCTTAGAGTTTGCCAAAAGCCATTGTTTTTCCTTCATCAAATGAAGGAGAATTTCCCATTCTTTCAGCTATGACAGACTCAATTTGTTAAGATAAATTGGTGAGCAAAGTTACTAACATCTTAGGGATTTTGCATTGACTAATTTATTAACAAACGTGAAATTTGCTCAGTAAATGTCGAGTAAACAAGAGAGTAAAGGATAGCAACTTTTCAAACTGATAATTAACGTTCGGAAGCATGGTACTAAAGTGTTTATAAATTCAACCCAATGAGTAGTTTATTAGAATTATCTATTTGCTGTTGTGATAGAGTAATTCCATTTAAGGAGCAGCTGGATATAAAATTTACAGGGGTTTGGAATAGAGGGCAGTGTGGAGATTAAAAATGATATTCTTAGAGAACTCTGAATGTAGGGTTGGATATTTCTAATGGCTATGGCATATAACAAGTGTCTTAGTCAGCTTGGGCTGCCAGAACAAAATACCACAGACTGGGCGACTTAAACAACAGAAATTTATTTTCTCACAGTTCTGGAGGCTGGGAGTTCAAGATGAAGGTGCTGGCCAATTTGGTTTCTGGTAAAGCTCTCTCCCTGGCTTCAGATGGCTGCCTTCTCCCTGTGTCCTCACGTGGCGGAAAGAGCAAGCTCCCTGGTGTCTCTTCTTAAAAGGACACTAATCCTATCAGATTAGGGCCCCACCTATATGACCTCAGGTAACCTTAATTACTTCTGTAAAAGCCCTCTCTCCAAATACAGTCAGTCACTTTGGCAGCTAGGGCTTCAACATAGGAATTTGGGGGGACATGATTTGGTCCATAGCAACAGGTCTCAGAGATAGATTAAGAGTTTCTTTTTCTTTTCCCATATTTATTTTGGCCCTTTTCAAATCGTGTCAGAATCAAACAGTGTCAGAGCCAAAAGGGACCTTTTGAATTTAGAAGTCCAAAAGGACGCAGAAGTGGTCTAATACCCACAGGTCCTCAGTCATTTAATTAGTGGTATAGGTCAAGCACCTAGGACTCCTGACTCTCTTTTTAGTATTCTTTCTATTCTTATATCGTTCATTCATTCATTCATTCATTCACTCACACAACAAAAATTGAGCACCTGCTGTATACTGTGTTACCAGGGGAACAGAGACCCAGTCCTAGCCTTCCAGAAAAATCGCCCAGGTCTCCCTCATCCTGGTATTCTCATCCCGGTGGAGAATATAGTGCACTGTATGTGTGGTAATATTAATGATAATAGCTAGTGGCCCTTAAACACCCAAAGTATATCACCCTGTGTCAAGCGCTTTACATACATTACCTATTTTAATCCTTACAACAGGTGTGTGAATATTTATTACATACTTGTTTTATAGATGATGGAAAGTAGCTTAACCAAGGTCATGGAAAGAGTTTGGAAAGTGGCTGCACCAACTGATTCAGGCCCATCTGACTGCAAGCCCAGGTTTTTCCAGGCGTAATGGAGATATTTTCTTTGGGACTGGTCGACACATCATGTGAATATTGCTAGCTTTTTCAGACTGAGCTAGTGTATAGGACACAGAGCCGACAATGTAAAGCCCAGGATAAATTCTTCTGGATCTAGAGATGGGGGAGCGGGGCCTGCGTGTGCAGTAACCTTGAGAAGGAGCTCTGCCTATTTTGAAGAAGAGCAAACTTAGGTTCAGAGAGTCAAGGTTTTTCTTAGGCCAATCGACCAGGAGGTGGTGGAACCAGTATTTGAACCCATATTTGCTGGGGCCTCTGCTCTGGGTACTGAGAGGAATTACTGAGGTTGTGGTCAGACCGTGTTTTTCAGACTTTTTCTGAAGGCGGCTGTCTGCAAGCGGTGTCTTTTAAAAGCTGCATAAACTTCTCCACTGGACAAGCAAGAGACTGTGGTGGAGCCAAAGGGGACCCAGAGACAATTCGTTTGCGAATCAAAGAGGCCCACTGAGAACAGTCAGGGCTGGGCGACAAGGGAGTTGGAAGCAGACCCTGCACCAAGTCAGCGGCTGAAGTGGAAATCCCAGACTTGCCTGGAGAGGGTTCCTGAGACAGCAGGTCCCCTTTTGTAGGCACTTTGTGGCTTTCACTGTGAGTGGGGAGGGTGTGGTTAAGGTCTCTGGGCCAGACTGGCCACCTGTCACCCCTCATCACTATTTCATTTGGTTAACACCTAGACCCTCGGGGGCCTCGGTGAAGTCCACACTTGCCATGTCCTCTGGAAAGCTCTGCTTGACTGTCTCTCACATCAGTTGTTCATGGTGTTTACTCTAGATGGGGTCTAAATCAGGCATCTTTTAGGTAGCTGGTAATGCTGGTATGCAGCATTAATGAAGGAGCAATTTTTCCATTGATTGCTGTGACTCTGTTGTGGGTGTTTGTGAAAATTCCAGAGTCTATATATGACATTTGAGAGAGCTTTGTTCGTTCCGTGAGTTTACTGAGCACCTACTCGTGTCAGATGCTGTTTCAAGGGCTGGAGTTACATCAGGGAACAATACAGATGAAGACTCCCGCCATCGTGGAGCTCCCCTGGAGTTGGAGAGGGATGGGGAGACAGTGATAAATATATGTAATAAGTAGGTAAGTGATTTCGTACATTAAAATGTGGTAAGTGTATAAAAAAGAACAAGTGAAATAGGGTAAGGGAGATGGGGTGGGTTGCAATTTTAAACAGAGTGCTTGTTAGAATTAGACTTATTCATGTCAATATGACTTTCACAAAGCAACTCCATGTCATTTATTTTCATTGTATATATTAGAAAATAGAATCTCACAGATTTATCTTCTGTTTCTCTTCTTTATTTATCCCTTCTCGATTTCCCCTTTATCTTTCTTCTTCTTTCCGTCTTTTTCTTCTTTCTGTTTCCATTTTCTTGAAACAAAAAAACTAGAAGCCATGGTGCTTGTCCTCAAGAAACTTACAATCCAGCCAACAAATAAAAAAGGCCCCAGTAAAACAATTTGGGAGCAATAATTTGTCAATGATGATATGAATACGCTGTGTTCTTTAAACTGACTGATAGGTGAATGATCAAAATGAGTGGGATTATTTAGGCAACATTTGGTGGGTGGAGGCAGGTTCATTTTGATCTGGGTTGAAGGAACTACTGGTAGAAAGAAGGGCATAAAAATGGGCAAGTACTCAGAAGCAGAATTTAGCAAGATGTGCTCAAGGGTTTGTAGAGAGATTGGCTTGGATGGAGTGGACAGATTTAGTTGGATGAATGATCTTGGAAGAATAATGGAGCAGGGGGGAGTGTAAATTAAAGATGTGGAATGCTGGTCTGAGAGTGTTAGAATTTTTTCAATACTTTATTGAAAGAGCTGAGAAAATAGAACTTAGAACTCTCTGAATCTTAGTTAAGTCGCTGAACCACGTTGAGTAAAGAAATGACCTCTTTAACATTACTAAAAATCAGAAAGTATTTACTGTACAAGTACAGACTTGTGATTTACTATATACGTTGGAATACACACATATATTTAGAGAGAGAGAGATACTATCTATGGATATAGATGTATGGATGGAGTTTTCGTTGGGCACCTCCATTTCCATTTTCTCTCCCTCTTACTTACAATCTCACTCTGTTGCCTGTTGACTTTCTCTCTTTGGTAGTGTTCTTAGTTTGATGTTCTTTTTTTTATGTTCAACTGACTATACTATCTTTGAAGTTAAGGAAAAAGTTCAAGATTCAGATGTATCTTTCAAAGAACTGGAACAGAATTTAGAATGGCGTGACCTTAACCTCCACCTAAATGTCCCTTTTAGCAACGCAGTAATAGAGTTCTTTATGCTTCAATTCCTACTTATTTTCGTCTTTATGTTTCTGCCCATTCATTTCATGCAGCTTCTGAGTTGACTTTTCAAGGGACCGTCTGAACTGTTTACCACACATCCCATCGTGTGCACTTTTCCTGTGAAGCTTCCCAAGAGGGGAATTCTTTCTTCTTGGCTACATGATCCAGGCTTATTTCTCTCTAGATGCATCTTAAAATATCTTATTTGTGGGTGTTCTAAATTTTTATTTCTTTCTTATTTTCAGGACTGTTTCTGCTGTGGATGCGATTCATTGCCGTGGTGCTTGTGACAATGACAGAAAGGTAAACATGCTCAGTGGATCCTTTGGTTTTACTTACTATTCATTCTGTGTTACCGCTCATTCATAGTCTTTCTGGCTGATGATGAGATGGGACAGGAATAATGTGGGGAAAAAACAAAATCCAAACAAAACCCCACTTCACCAATTATTTCTGAAGCACATCCAAATAATATATTAAATGTACATATTAAAAATTATGTTACAGAAGGATATATAATGATATAGAAGGACATTCATTATACAGTGTTAGATGAAAAAAGGAGTAACAAAACAGGAGGTAAAAAAAATTATGTATCTGCATACAAGAAAAAAGAAAGATACCAAAATGTCAATAAAGGTTATTTCTAGATGGTAGAATTCCGAGTAATTTCTTTTCTCGTCTGTATTTTCTACAATTAACATGTTATTTTTTTAATAAGAAAAAAGGCAATGTTATTTTTCTCATAAAAGGTAACCTTGGTTGATCATTACACAAATTTAACTTTCTAAACAAGAGTACTGTGGTTGAAATGCCTCCCTTAAAAGCAAAGAAGCAAAAATGAACCATCCACCCCTTCAACCTCTGTCCTTCCACCAAGATTGCTGACAATCCTGGAGTGGGCTGGCTTGAGCTGGTTCATTTGTTCATTCGTCATTTGTTTAACCAGTGTTTGTTAAGCACCTGCTCTGTATAGAACGCTGTATTGCTGGTTGGGCACTGGCTTAGGTAAGGTCTCAGGCTGTTCTTGGGGCCTTCACGTCTGGATGCCAGGAGTACATCTAACTATAGTATGAGGCAAAATGGAAAAGAACAAAATGATATGGGGGGCCAGTCTCCATTTCTGCACCCACTAAGGAGCAGATCGTGTGAAGTACTATAATCCAGAGTTTTAATTAGAAAAACATAGTCCCTATAGCTAATAACAGCAATAGTTAGCATTTGTAAAGCACATGTGGTGCTTTCGAGAAGCAGTTCTCAAAGTGCAGTTGATGGTTCCTTGGGGTCCCCGAGACTTTTTCAGGAGGTCTACAAGGTCAAAGCAGTTTTCATAAGAGTACTAAGACATTATTTGTTTTTTTAACTGTGCTGGCATTTGCACCGATGGTGTAAAAGCAACGGTGGGTAAACCTGTTGGTGCCTTAACATGAATCAAAGTAGTGGCACCAAAATCTGCCACTAATATATCACTGTACCCATCATTGCTGTGGAAAAACAACTCCCATATACTTAAGAATGCCTTGATGAAGCAATAAAAATTATTGACTTTATTAAATCTAGACCCTTGAGTAGCGCCTATTCAATATTCCCTGTGACCACATGGGAAGTACGTATAAAGCACTTCTGACGCGCACGAAAGTGTGATGCTTGTCACAGGTGATACTCACCCGTGCGAATGAGTAGCCCCTTTTTTTCATGGAACACCACTTTTACTTGAAAGAACAACGGACAGGAAACTATATTTATTCAAACATGGGTATTTGGTAGACATTTCCTAAAAATGAATGAAGTGAGCCTGTCACTTCCAGGAAAAACAACTGACAGTATTTGTTGCCAATGATAAAATTTGAACTTTCCTGTGAAAATTAGAATTTTGGAAGATTTGTGTCCAGCACTGTGAACTTGTCAACTTCCCCAAACCTGAAGACTTTTCCAGTGGGATCATGGTGCTATTAATTAATGTGACTTTTTTCTTATCGTGTGGTGAAATACGTCAATGTTTTGGAGATCTGCATAACTCAGTGAACCAGTACTTTGCAAATGACCAATGCATGGTGTTATAAAATCATCTGTGAAAAAAGATCCATTCAAAGTGCAAGATGGACCCGTGTATTTGAATGCAACAGAGTGCGAAAGTTTATTGATATCATTGCAGATTCCACATTTCAACTAACCTAACTACTACTTGTCAAGTTGGTAGAGTATCAGAGAAAAATATCCACAGGTATCTGAAAAGACTATGAAAATACTCCTCTCTTTTCCACCAACATGTCTGTGTAAGGACAGATTCTCTTTGTTTACTTAAATCAAAACAGCATACAGCAATAGACATTAAAGCCAGATATTAAAGAGATGTATACAAATGGAAAACAATGTCACTCTTCTCACTATTTTGGGGGAGAAAATATAGTTTTTTTCAATAAAAATGTATTATTTATGTTAACATGTAATTTATGTAACAAGGTTTATTGTTATTTTTATATGAATTAATAAAGAAACATTAAAACTTCTCAGTTTTAACTTTGACTATCATAAATATCTATAGAGACAACTCACATAAACAAAAGTTCTTTGGAGTTCTCAGAAATTTTTAAGAAAATAAGGGTCCTGAAACCAAAAAGTTTGGGAACAGCATGCTGCTCTAGACATTCCACGAAGTCTTTAATATGCATAATCTTGCTTAATCTTCACAACCTCTCTTAGTATTATGTATGCTACTAGTATTTCCACTTTACAAGTGAGGAAAATGAGTTTGAGAAAGTTCAATAAACTGTCCAAGATCATATAGCTAGTAAAAGAGAGATACGAACTCAGGAAGGACAACAGAGTGCAACAAGCACTCTGCTTTGAATTGGGGAGGGAGAGAAGGTTTCACAAACAGGGCAGATTTCAGCCAGGGCTGAGTCGATAGGAAAAGGAGGGAGCGAGTTCTGGGCAGAGGCGGTAAATGTCTTGTTAGTGAATGGCGGGCGGGGGTTCCGAGCCTTTTTTGTGCCATGGACCCTGTGGCAATCTGGTGAAGCCCACTGAATCTTTCTCAGCATCATGTTTTTACATGAATAAAGCAAAGGATTACAAAGGAAGTCAATTATATGTTATATATGTAACTATCAAAGTATCAAAAAATCCAAATTTGTGATATAGTAATAATATGCTTCCTTATTAATGCAATAAACGAGTTCCAGTGGTGAGAGGTATTGATTAACAGAAATTATATTTCTGCAACGTCTATAAAGTGACATGAAAACATCTGTGATTTCTACTCGTGACAAAATCACAGGTACTGTTAATGTTACTGTGGCTTGGTGTCTACATTTAT
The DNA here is from genome assembly GCF_020826845.1 of Diceros bicornis minor. NCBI lineage: Eukaryota > Metazoa > Chordata > Mammalia > Perissodactyla > Rhinocerotidae > Diceros > Diceros bicornis. Next base: position 2,612,899 of record NC_080743.1, on the reverse strand, counting down.
AACGGGAGGAAATGCAAAATTTCAAGTAGAGGTTAATGAAGATAAAGACGTAAGCTTTTTCCATCCAAGTTCGCGTATTCAAGGGTCTTTGGTTTCATGTGCTTTTATTTGTGTTGCCAGTCCTCCAAGGGGTAGAAGTGCTAGGGAACAATGAGCAAATGGCAGCAGTAGTGATAGTACTAACAGTACTAGCAGCAGCAGCCACAGTAGCAGTAGTAACAGTAATGAGAGTAACAGTATCAGCAGCAGCAGCAGCAATAGCAATAATAGCTACTGAGCCCTCACTCCATGCCGAGAACTCTGCCAAGAACTCTTCTGTTTCCCATGAAAGCAAGCTGGGTAATCCACAGACGAGGTAAATAATCTAAAGAACTAAAAAATTAATCATATTTAATGTTTTAGATGTTCCTTAACTTTCTGGAAAAGGAAATGGAAAAGGTTGGCTCTATTTGAGTTCAGAAATGATTAGAATCAGCTCTAAGATTCTATAATTTTTTTAAAGGCATAGGTGTTGAAATGTTGAGTTACAGCTTTGCAGCTCATGTGAATACGTATTTTTTAATAGTATTCATAAGAATATAGGATATGGTATAGCATAGCTAAATTATTCTACAGCCTGCATGAAATATGTATAAAATTATAAATTTGGGGGGAATGTTATTAAGCTGGTTAAAGTGAATTTTACAGGATCTTTGTACTTTGAGAACTCCAATTTTTTATTACGAACTTTTTTTCATTCTCAAATTCATGTCTCAGAATTCCAGCAGTGCTTTCTCAGTTCCTCCAGGTTAGCACAGAGGTGTTCTGAGCCCTCTCGTGTGTCTTTCCCTCCCCAACTGCATGTAAGCCCTCTGAGGGCAGAGGACAGGTCTAACTTCTGTCCCGTGTTCCCCACAGCCCCTGGGAGTGCCAGCACTTTGATTGCTGGATGAGTTGCTTATAAAATAGCTTGAAAAAGTCCATTTTGAATCAAGCCTCCATGTTCAACGTTATTCGAAGTATCTAGACAATTCTATTCCTTTCACTTTATCAATGCCATGAGATTTGCTACTTTTGTATCTATTTACATGGTAACCTTGAACCATTTCTGCTGTCATGTATTGAAAACTGTTTGAGAAGTGTATTCTTCTTCTCTAATTGAAGCTACCGTAAATATTTGCAATGAGCCCAGGTCTGAGAAGCACAAGTTTCCTTGGTACACAGATTCTTCTGCAGTTTACAGTCCTCCGTTCAGTCAGTGAACATGAATTGAATGTCTCCTACGGGCTCGGATGGACCAGGTCAGGGACAGAGAGAAGCCAGGGCAGTTAGTGAACCTGAGAGAAGGCATGGGGAGGGCGGGGCATGACCAGTGGTTTGTTTTGGGGAATCTCAGTGGGCACTGAAAGGAGCGGTAGGTAAAAAACTGGAAAGATAGAAAAGAGACAGAGGGACTGGCTGTGAGAAATGCAGAGCAGACACCTTTTTCCACCGGCCGGGAGGCAGGTAGGCTTTGACTTGCTGTTTTAGGACACTGAGGAAGTGCCGTCCTTGGGCGTTCTGCCTGTGGCCTGATATCAGAGCGTTTATCCAACTCACTGCGGGCTCCAGAAGAGATTTGGTATAAACGGGGCAAGAAATTTGTTGTCTTCTGATTTGATCATCTCTAAAATAAAGTCAGAGTGGATGTTCATACAGTTTTGCTGACATAGAGGTGGCTCCTCTATGGAATAAACTTGGTGAAAGAGAATACTTTTTAAAATCATATTTTACTTTTATTATCTAAGTAATAACAGGTAGTATTTATTGGGCATCTCCTATGTGCCACTCTTGATGTTAAGGGCTTTTACATATTATTATTGTAACTCTCATTCTCACTATGATTGTTGCCAATAACTAACGTTCGTTGGGTACTCACTATGTGCCAGGCATTGTTCTAAGAGTTTTATGTGTACTAGCTAATCTAATTCTAACAACCCTATGAGGTAGGTGCTATTGTTGTCCTCATTTTACAGATGTCGAAACTAAGGCACAGAAGGGTCAAGTAACTTGCCCAAGGTCATACAGCTAGTAAGAAGCAGAGCTGAGATTTGAGGTCATAGAAGTACCAAGATGCTGCTGTATTTAGTAAACGAGGTAATGTATGTAATATGCCAACCAAGAGTCTATTATATAGTAGATACTCCAAATTTTTGTATCCCCATCTTCCTTCTTGCTCCCTCATTGACCTACTATAAAAGAATGACTTTTTAACTTATACGGAGAACCCACATAAATACTCACCTTGCTTTTGGTGTTTCTCTTCATCAGTCTTAGGCTTTTTGGTAAAGGTATTTATATGTCATGAAAAATAACGAAAGAAGAAAATTTCCTCTCCTAAAAAGAGTGAATACTTCATTCATTTACTTACCTTAAACAGTTTAGTAGCTAAAAAAACACGGCTTTAAAAAGTTTATAAAAAATCCTGGAAGACAAGGGGAGGAGGGAAAGGAACAAACATTGATTGGAAACCCCTTGGTTCCCCAGTACCGCACTAGGAACTTGATGTATGTTGCTATTTACAACAACCTCACAACAACCCTGTGAGGTCTGGAGTATCGTCCCTACTTTGTGGGTAGTATATCCGAGGCTGAGAGATTCCGGCAGCTCCCTTGTTCGGAAGGGCTGGAGCCCGAGACTGCCTCTGACGTCTACAACGCTGTTGCCCTTCCCGTGGACACAGCAACGTGTCTTTGGAATATTTGATCCCAAGAAGTCTCCAGCTTCGGAGTTCAAATAAGAAAGAGATGATGCTAAATAATTTACTAAGGCTGGATTTTACCAGCAAAAGTTGCTCTTTTATTCCAGACAACTTCCTGCACAACACAGCTGTTTCCTCCTGCGGCCTGGTTGGCTAAGTTAAGCAGTATTTGCCTGAATGCTAATCCTTAGATTATGCATCTCTTAATCAATTTGTCTGTAATTAGGTTGAGCTTACAAATTGTCATTCCAGGAATAATGATTGTCTTTAAGAGGCAGAAAGAAACGCATCGGCACTGTTATTTGCTCCCTCACATCCCTGCAGCACACTCACTGCCTGTGACAGGACAGAGGATGTGCAGCCGGGGTCCTGGTCCGGATCTCCCTCCTACAGCTGGTGACCAGCAGGCAGGTAGTAACATTGCTATGGGCAGGAGTCTTGGTTTAAGGCTAGCTTCTGTTTCCATGTTTGTTTCTCTGGCTTGATTCCCTATTTGAGACAAAGGAATAACACTGATATCATTGCATCTTGCTAGCATAACATCGGTGCTTTGAGAGATTAATAAACACAGTGATTTTCTCAGTTGTGTCTTCATTTACATAATTTCTTTTATCTGAGGAGTGTAAGGCATTTTGCAAGTATTGCCCCAGCCTTTCACACGTGAGGCAGGGTGAAGTAATTCTCGAGGCTCTGGCCAACAGCACATGAAGGGGACTGTATTTGTGTCATTCATCATCGTGGCCCTGGTACCTCGCACGGGGAGCTTAGTAAACACCTGTTGTTGAGTCCATTCTTCCCACCTCATCTGCCGGGGTAGGAAGTCAGATCTTGTATTGGCCATGGTCAAGGCTGGTTTTCTCCCAACTCACCCCTCCTTTCTTCCCTTTCCCTGCACCCCTGGCAGTTTAAAAAGAAGCAGAGTAAAGAGAACGAGTCCTTAACTCAGTTCCTACCAACTCTATAAGCGACTGAATTCTCAGACTGCAGTCTTTAACGTTTGTGACATGTTTCTGACTTAGCTGTCTCAATCTGTAACCACTGTCTGCAGTTTCTCGTCTGTCTGTCTGATAGTTTCCCACCTTCCTGGGCGACCTCTGCCTAATGCTCAGCTTTGCTTTGTCACCACCCGGGCCCTAGTGTGTCAGAGAATCTGGAACGCTGTTTTCGGTGATTTTATGGGTGTGGATACTGACACCCACACAGACTGAGGAAGATGCAGGTTGATCTCACGCTGGCAGAGTTGCTGTGGGGCGTCCCTTCCACCGTCTCGGGACAATTCATTCCAACAGCAGGCACCGTATGCCTACTTTATCAGGCATTGTTCTGGGTGCAAGGGATATAGAAATGTATTGAAACATCCCTATCTTCAAGGGAACTCACAGTCAGGAGGAACACAAGCCTGCAACATGAATCACTGCAGTAGAGCAGAAGTGCCAACAGGAGCTCTGTGAAGGGAGGGACAATTCTGCCCAAAGGATACAGGAAAAGCTACACAGAGGAGATGACAGTTGAGGAATAAGCAGGAGTTACTATTGGGGCACCCCCGTGGGGTGTGGTGGACATAACTGTGGCTTTCTAGCCTGTCCCAATCCCTCTCCCTGCAACACAGGAGAAGTTCCGAGGCTGAGTGATGTTTTATTTTGGGGTTTGGTAGGCCACTTGGATAAAGTGGCTTGAAACGTGAAATATGAGCAACAGTTTCTAATGGACAGCTTTGTCTTTTTATTACCCAGGCTCTGTTTACGTCCACCCCCGACATCTCCCTGTTGAAGACCACCCCTCTACTCTCTCAGTCCCTGTGACTCCAGATGCAGGCGTGTGACTTAAGCGTGGCTAATCTAAGCATCAGGGCCATTGGCCACAGAAACAGCTGGAAGACTGAGCATGTGGCCCCGTCAGAGCCAATGAGATGGAAGAGAAGTTTTACTGAAACTTCTGGGAAAGAAACTCACTTTTCCACGCTGGACTTTATTCATGAGAAGATAGAAGGTCTAGGACTGCTTCAGCCATATTACAAGGGGGTCTGGAACCAACATGGAGGAGGGCGATGCTGAGGGAGATAGAAAGGCCACCCTGGGGACATTCCCTTCGCCCCAGATCAAGCCATGCCAGAGCTAGAACAATCCTTGGCCTTCTACTACGTGAGCTGAGGAAGCCCCTTTCTGCTTGGCCAGTTTGGGTTGGATTTTCGGTCTTTATTCACACATGGCTAAGAAATGTTTATTCTGAAGAGGAAAACGTCCAGGAGGAACATGAATGCATTCCAAACATTTGAAGGATGTTGGATAGGGGAATCACTTGAATATCCTGTGTGTCTCCAAGGGGTAGAACTAGAATCAGTGGGTAGAGGTTTCAGGTGGTCAGATTTCAGATCAATATAAGTAATAACTTTTTAACTCTTGGGGCTCTCTCCAGTGAAAGCAGCTAGAGGATGTGACTCAGCGTCATACTTAGGGAGAAACACAAGAGAGTGAGTGGAAGAAACACGCCTGCTCCCACGTTAAAAGCATCGTGAAACGGTCCAAGACAATTTAGAAGTGGTCTGATCACCATTACAAGTGTACTGAGGTTTTAATACCAGAGCTTTCATTTAGTTTTAGAATTCCTCCAAGTCAAAGAGAATGTGGCTATTTACTTATTTACCCCTATTTCTCCAAACAAGCTGTAGGCTGTGACCCATTTGTGGCCATGAAATCAATTTGGGGATTTGGGTCCATCCTTCTTTTAATGAAACAAAAGAGAATTACATGTAAGGGCAAGAGTTGTTTTGTAAAAATTTGATTCCCTTTTATAAATAAAACATACACAAAGAGGACAGTATAGAGGAATGGCTAAAAGCATGAACTTTGGAATTGGTCTGCAAAGATTAAAATTCTGGTCTACCACTTGTTAACTGTTATGAGAATTAAATGAGATGATATAACTAACTGAGCAAGATCCTGGCACATAGAAAGCACTCAAATTTTAGCTACTCTGTTATTATTATTACTAGATAATTCTTAGAGTCTAGAAATTGGCTCCTATGAGATAGAGGTGAAAGTCTGTCCTTGCTTTTCAGGCCCCTAGATTTTGCCAAACAACCTGAAACTTCACGATTTTGTAAGGCAGAAAAAATTACCAGATGTTTCCTGTATCCTCTGGTAGTGTTTGAAGATGCTACACCTTCCAGTTCCACCCAAAGCCAATAGGAGGACTGTGAAAATAAGTGAAGTCATGAGGCTGTGAGCCTTGCTGTTAGACAGAGGGCATGTTTCTTCATCTTTATATCCCCAGCATCTCCCAGAGAACCTGGAAAATAATTGCTTAACTGCTTCAATGTTAGTAAACATCTCTAAAATTTGGTCTCATCTTTTGATGCTCTTCCCACCGCCTAAAACTCCTCTATTCTATATCAAGGAATCTTTCTTGGTTCTTAAAAAGAAAGGAAAATCTCCTTCATCCCCCTGAAGGCCCCAGAACATGCAAGGAACACACACACACACACAACACACGCACCACACCACACATGTGATACTATATTAATGACTTCACAATCTTCAGGGATTTTGGCTGTTTTTAAGCCTCTATTATATATCCTTGTCACTGAACTCGTGATTTCCCACTTTATCTCATTCAGAACCCGTGGATGAATACCATCTGGTCCCGGTGATTTACTGCACAGAGTCCCTCAAGTTGCTCCATACCTTTCTCCTCAGAGACTGAAGAATCTCTGTCAAGGCCGTTCTATGCTTTGCCATAAAATGTGTCCTTGGAACAGGAATTTCTCCATTGTCTTCTCCGATAAATACTGATTCAAAGTATTCACTTAGCTGCTCCTCTCCTTCATCATTCCATTTAATACTCTCCTTCTCCTAATGAAAGTTCTCAACGTAACAGATACAGTCACCTTACTAAAATGCCATGGACTCCTTATTACTATTATTATTTATCTTGATGTTTCTGCATGTTTTTCTCCTTCTTTCTTTGACCTCTGTTAGTTCTCAGCTGAGTTTGTGGCCTACAAAGAATGTTCATTTTCTAATAGAGTCCCTCTAAAATAGTTGTTTGTTTTTCTACTATAAAATGAGAGTATGTTGTGCCTAGAAAATTTGGAAAACTTAGAAAAGTAGGAGAGGGCACGTCTTGTGAACAGGCAGTGACGACCTTGCTTCGCCTGGATGGCGCACGTCTCAGGCGCCTGCCTTTGTGTTTCTTTCTGAAACGTAGGCTGTGGGATTCCTTCTCTCTGTCCTTCCATTCTTGGTGCTGTGCTGTGGGCTACGAGAAATAAACCCCTTCTGTATCTCAGACGCCATCAGCCTTTATGAAGAACACGGAGTCAAGGATGCCCTGAGGGAGGCCCGGCCCTCGAAGGCCTCGCTCCCAGATGGCTTGGAGCACTCCCCAGCCCAGCGCCTCACCACTCCACCACTCTCTCTGTTTTCATCTAATCCCTTTTTTATTCCACCAGCCCCCGATTTGCTTGTACTCTTCTCTCGGACTTTCACGTCTCTTACACCTCAGCGAATTTCAGACCAGCCTCATGGTGACTGACATCTTACTTGGCCTCAGAACCTCCTCTGGTGAACTTTCCTTCTCTGGTGGAGCAACTTGACCACGGTTCAGGGCCATTGTGAGCAGAGCCATAGTGACCTTCTGTCTGCTTCCTCCCAGTCCCTCAGGACACCTGGGGCAGAGGAAGAACATGGCTTTGGAGTCAGACACGAGTTTGAGTCCTGGTTTCTCAGTGTTTGGGCCAGTGACTGAGCCTCCCTGGGCTCCCTATGACCACCTTTGTAAACTGGGACAATAATACAGCCTGCTCTTCTACAACACACTGCTAATTTTATTATTTATCTAAATTGTATAATGCATTCTATGCATCAGGTATTATTTTGAGTGCTTTACAGATATCGACTCATTTATAGAACTAGCTACAATTCTAGGAAAGCTTGGGTTATTTATTTGTTTATATGAACTCTTTATTCATTTATAACAAAAGTTTCATTACAAAACAATTGTTTCAGTGGAGGGAAGAAAAGGAGTTAGGAGCTACAGAATTTCAGACTTGTAATAACAATTATTTTTTCTTGTGGGATTTTCAATATAAAAATTTGTGCTAAAACAGAATAGCTATAAGTATTGGAGTGGGTAGAATGGTGTCCACTCCCCATCCGCCCCAAAAGATATGCCCACCCACAGCCTTATTTGGAAAAAGGATTTTTGCAGATGTAATTGAGTTAAGGATCTGGAGATGAGACCATCCTGGACGAACCGGGTGGGCCCTAAATCCAATGACACACGTTTCTATAGGAGACAGAAGGGGAAAAGACACACAGACACAGAGAAGGCCACAGAAAGATAGAGACAGAGACTGGAGTGACGCATCTACAAGCCCAGGAATGCCAAGCATTCCCGACAGCCTCTGGAAGCTGGGAGAGAGGTAGGCAGTGGATACTCCCTCCCAGCCTCCAGGAGGAACCAATCCTGCCAACACCTTATTTTGGACTTCTGGTCTCCAGAACTGTGAGAAAATTAATTTCTGTTGTTTTAAGCCACCAAATTTGTGACAATTTATCATGGCAACTCTAAGAAACTAATACAAGGATATTTTGTTATTGCAAGCTAAAAATCATAAATTGAGGGATCAAAACAGAACAGAAGCGAGCCTAAAAGTCACCAAATTATGAACACAGCATAAAACCAGATCAAAAGCAACATGTTTCTGGACCTGTAAAATAAAGAGCAGCAAAGCTCATAACTACAAACAGTTGACAAGAGAACAAGAGCCAAGAAAGTTAACCAGCTGCTCAGACAAAGCTGCTGACTGTTGCTCTACTCCTGGGATACCAGCTCTGCAAAGGGCGAGGTGCTCATTCACTATTACAGTTGCATAATGACCAGCTGAAGTCCACATGATGCAAAACACATTCTTTGCTCAATTAACCAGGTTGTATCCGGTAGTCAAGTAGACATGTGAGCAGTAGAAGAAATCCTGCATGTATCCTTCTGCTTTACTATGAAGCTTAAAAATGAAATAGTGCAAATTCTACTCCTCGTACATTTACTGGCACAAAGGAAGTGTTCAATGCATGTTCCCTTTTCCCTTAGGAAATAAGGGGTCATCAGCAGATATGAAGCATGTTCCACACACAGTAGGTGTTTTGTAACTATTGGGGATACAAATCTATGTCTCTCTTGAATTACCTTGCACTTTTACAACACTGACCACTGTGGTGCTTATAATCCAAGCCATCGGGCCTTGCATGCACCTTGTAAGAGTCAAGATTTGTAATGACTGGGGCTGGTATTATGGTATGTACAGGGCTGATTTTTTGAAATTTTGTAAGTTAAAACGTGTCTGTAACTACCGTCTCCAGGGAATGATGAGAGTGGAACCCAGGATAAAATGTGATTGAGCAGCAAACCTTCACAGATCGTCCTCCTGGGATCCTGTCCATTCCTTCATCCATCCAGGCACTCAGCCCTCTTAGGTGGACATTTGCTGTGGGTCCAGCCCTGCTTTAGGCACCCCAGAACCTAAGAACAACACAGGTGGGAGTACTGAGGAACACTGGAGATGAGACATGTGCGCAGCGCCCCATGAAGGATTCTGAAGTAACAGCAGCAGGGCTGGGGATCACCGGGAAGGGACTGAGTGGCTGCGCTAATGACCATTTTAAGTAGCATTGGAAGAGCAGAGACAGGGAGAGCTTTTTGGATGAGGGCTTTCAAGTGGGTCTTAAAGGAATATTAGACAATGGACTTGAAAAATGTATTTGCAGCTCTTCTAATGACACATCTCCTTGCCATTTCCAGGCCTGAAACTACTGCACAGGGCCTAGCATACAATAGGCGCTGACAAATATTTATTGAATGAAAAAAACAAAAAAGAATGAGTGAGTCGTGGTTGCCTCCTCCACACAGCTGCGGGCCAATCTTTCCCGTAGATCTGTTGATGTCACTCACCTGCTCTAAAGCTTCACGGAAGCCCTGCTGCCTCCCGAGAAACAGTAGAAAGTGGTCTTCGAATCAGATAGTGTTGGTTTGAGTCCAAATGCCTTCAGACGGGCCCCCATCCTACTCTAGCTAATCCTAGCTCTCTTTTACAGCTTTCCTGTCCTTTTGATACCTAAATAGAACCACGTCACCCCTCCTCCCCTCTCACCTCTTGCTTAAAACCTTTCAGTGGCTGCCTCTCTGTCCTCAGAGTCGGGTGTCTACCAACCTCTCCAGCTTCTGCTTTTTGCCTCTCCTTTAAACTCCTCACCGTCTGGAAGACGCCGTGTTTTCTCTGTCCTCTGGGCCTTCACAATCTGCTTGGAATGTTCTGCTTGGACTATTCCTCACCACCCCCACCCCACCCCCAGTGTCAGGCTAACTCCTGTGCTTCTTTCAGGTCTAGGCTTAAATGACACTTCATTCTTGAGGCCTGCCCTGCGTCCAGATGGGTCCCTGGGCTGTGAGGCCCAGAGCGCCCTGCACTTCCTGCACTGTAGGGCACACCTGTGCACTTGATGTGCACACCTGTGACTGTGATGACTTGCTCTGTGGCGGTTGTCCTTCCTACCCAGATGGCGATGCTGTGAAGGTGATGACTGTGTCTGGTTCATGGCTGTCTTTAGCACCTGGCACAGTACCTGGGCTAATGAACATATCTTGAATAAGTTAGTGAGATCTAAAACTTGCTGGCTGCATGACCCTGGACCAGTAACTTTGCTACTCTGAACCTCAATTTTCTCTTTTGTAAAATGAAGATACTAGCTGCCTTGTAGGGTCTTGTACGCTCTAAAGCATCACACAAATGTCCTCTTTCGATGGCTTTCCGGGAGTGGACCCTCGCTGTCTCTCTACCTCGTCTCCTGCTTCACCCATTGATGTGCAGCTGGCACCACACTGGACTCACCTGCCTTTTCCTAAATGCTGCCCTGTGCTTCCCATCTTTGTGACGTTGCTCATGCTGTTCCCTCTGCCTGAAATTTCCTTCCTCTCTTCTCCCCATTTCAAAATTTCCTCCATCCCAGCTCCACAGACTCTCCCTTGTTGTCTGTCCTGGTCCACAGTTACCTCTCCTTTCCCCTGTTGTGGCATTTTCTCTGCCCTCTCCGAGAACATATACCACTTTCAACATTGTGTTATGGTTATTTACCGACAGCTTCTAGTTTAGCAGGCTCTAGAGTCAGTCTGCCTGGGTTCACATCCCAGATCTACCTACTTATGAGCTATATAACCATGGGCTAGTTAGTCAGCCTATCTAAGCCCCAATTTTTTAGTCTGTAAAGTGGGAATAATAATAACACCCATCTCATAAGTTATTTGGGTTGGGGGGTCTCAATAAATGAGGTTATGTAAGTAGATCATTCAGTACAATGCCACATACATAATCAGTGATTACGTGCTTAACATAATCAACATTATCATCATGATTATCATCTTCTTAATTAAACTGTGAGTTCCTTGAGGACAAAGATTATGTTTTTATAGGATCCTCTCTTGCACTTAGCACAACGCCTGGCCCCATAGTTGGTGCTCAATAAATGTTTGTTGAATACAGGCATAAATAATACAGACAAATATGACAAAATAATGTCTTTCTCGTTTGCTATAAAATGATGCAAGTTTACCGCATTTTTGGGCTTTTTAGTAACTACTGACCCTGTGGATTTCCCCAACCAGCATGAACATTTTGAAATAGTGTGTAGTAGAATAGGCCTACTATGTTGCCATCAGTCTGGAATTTGGAAAATTACAAGCAGAATTAAAGAACAGTATTAGAATTATTTATTCTTTCTATGCCCCTTTATTACATTCATTTTGGGAGAAATTATCTGTTCTTGTTTAACAAGAAGATTACATTACATATTCATGTAGAAAGAATTTTACCAATTTGTGGAAACTTTTCTCAGATCCTGCCACATGTTAGATGTCAGGCAATGTCTCATTTGGAGAGAGAAAAAACAGCTAGAGTTACTGTGATTCACAGTGAGACAAGTCATTCTGATTTTCCTATAAAAAGAAAATGAAAGCTACGTTTGTAAAATATCATAGAGGTTCGTCTTCTAAACAGCCTCTTACCTGGAAAATATATGTAGTCATTTTTCTGACTTAATAAGGAGATAAAGCTAGTTTCACTTATCTTAATTTTGCCTGTAATGAATATACCAGATGAGATTTTGGTATGATATGTGACTGCTCTTTCATTAACAGATTAGATAATTGCCCTCTTGGAGTGGACCAACTTTATTATTTAGCACCTGACTTAATCCTGAAATAATCTAGAAGTTTTTTGAAAGTCAACGGCAGAGCTATTGGAAAGAGGAAAGACATTGTGTACACCGGGCACCGAGGCAAAGTCATGGGCTTCCACCTGCTTTGTGGGCGAGAGACCATCGCCTGCATGGCACGACTTCAGAGGCAGTTGAAAGATTTGATCCCGTCTAACTGGTCAGGGTCTGAAATTCTACCATCCAGAATTCCGTTCATTCCACTTGGTTGGGAGGAGGCCTTAAGAGAGTTGGAGCTTGGGACGCAGCCTTGGGTAGAGCAGGGGATGGCACACCATGGCCTATGGGCCACATTCAGTCCGCTGTCCATTTTCGTACAGCCTATAAGGTAAGAATAGCTTTTACATTTTTAAAAGGTTGGAAAAAAATCAAAAGAAGAATAACATTTCATGACGTGAAAATTATATAAAACTCAAATGTTAGTATCCATACGTAAGGTTTTATTGGAATGCAGTCACATTCATTAGTTTACGTATTGTCTGTGGTTGCATTTGTGCTACAATGGCAGCGTTGAGCAGTTGCCATAGAGACTGGTTGGCCCTTAAAGCCTAAATATTTACTATCTTGCCCTTTACAGAAAAAGTGTGCTGACCCCAGGTAAAGAGGAAAGAGCATTAAAAGCCATGGAGTCAGTGTTGGGGTTGAATCCCATCTCTTCTAGTTACTAGCTCTGTAACCTCAGTCAAGGTGATATTTATTCATTCAATAAACTTTTATTGAGCTCTTTCTGTTTCCCAGAGACTGTGCTTGGCATTAGAGATGCAATGGTTTCTGCATCTGAGGATTACCAACACCAAGTTTGCTGGTGTGTTGTGAGGATTAAATAAAATTAAGTATTCAAAGTGCCCAGCATATAGTAGTTGCTCAATAATTGGCTTTTGAAAGTCCATGAATAACCATTCTGCCCTACTATTTTGGAAGGGATTTAGGAGTGGAGAAAGGAGAGGCAGAACGACGAGCTGATGGCTAACCGGGAGCTAGACTGGTGTTTCCGGTGGTGGTAGTGCTGAGGAGCCCAGAGAGGATGAGAGGCGTTGGAAAGCCAGGTGGAAGGAAGCAGAAACAAATGACTTCACAGTTTTGCTCCAGGCCTGCTCTGTTCAGATGTAAACTTCCAGGGAACCCAGTCTTGGGTGGCACATGGTCCTTTAATAGCCACTAGTCAAAATGTTTCTAGTAAGTGATGGAGCCAGAATTTTGAATCCTAGACATTCTGATTCTGATGCCATTAGCCATTACACCAGTGCTTCTCAAATTGGGGTCTAGGGTTCTGTGGATACATTATCAGGAGTTCTAGAGTTCTCTACAAAAGCCTCTGATTTAGAGTTTTATGATAACCTTGGAAAAGAAGAGAAAAAGGCAGGGTAAGCATATTCTGGACACTCAGATGATCACCCTATAACCTGGTGTTGCCCTCTGTGTGTTTCTCTAAGTTTGCGTTTGTGTTTAGATTGGGTAATTTTAGCGGGCTAACGAGGAAGGAGCAGGAGCAGCAGACCTAACAAGGAAATGATATGTTGACACCACAGGAAGGTCAAATTCTATTACTGCTCACTCTGAGGACAATTCTAAGTGAGAAAAGAGGTGGGAGAAGGGAATCACCGCACAGCTCACAGGGGTGCTGGCAGCCACAAGGAGCTTGGACACGTTTAGAATGGCAAGCTGGTTTTACAAAACCACAGACACTATGTAACTTGAATGTCATCAGTTTTGTGGTTTTGCTTATATTTACAAATATGCTTTGCTTTATAAATTGTACAAAAGCTAGATACAGAAGAAATTTTTATATCTAGCTGTTTAAAACCAAGTTTTACCTCACTTAGTGACATTATGATAAAAATGATTTCAGGATGTTCCAAATAGTTCTTTATTATTATGTGTTCTTGCCTTACTTCATAATTTAAGGCTTCAATGAGTGTGGGTACTCTCCAAATTCTTCCCAAAGTGTTCAAAAGAATAGCCCAGTGCTGGAGAGAAGGCAGGAGAAATCATTCCTGTTAGTGAGTAGATGTCCTGGGATTCTGTTAATGAGGTTATTTTTCCGTACACAGGGATATGTCCAAAAGAGATGAATGCTGATCCTTCAACGTGGTTATTTAAATGATAATCCTATTTCTTTCTGATGTTATTCCAGATCATTCAATTTCCATTCCTGTGAGTTTTGCTTATCAATGAAATATCTTTTCATCAGGCTCTGATGCCTGTGCTGCCATCTTCAGAGTGGTTCTTGGCTCTTATTTATTCAGAGAAGCACATGGGAAAGGAACTCTCAGTCCCTCACCCTCCATACCGGAACTTCTGTTATAAATGCATTTGTTGTTTACTGTCTCTCCTCCCACTGGAATGTAAACTCCATGGGGGTAGGATTTTCTCTTGTTTATTTCCTTCAAGGGTTTTGAACCAGGGGCAGTCTTTCTCCCAGGACACATTTGGCAATGTCTGAGACGTTTTTGGTTGTCATGACTGGGGTGGGGGCTACTACCTGCATCTGGTGAGTAGAGGCCAAGCTGAGAAACCCTCAGTTCAAAAATGGTGTCTGGCAAGCAGTAGGGGCTTGTATTTGTGGAATAAATGAAAAATAATTGACGTATCCCAGCTGTCAGGGGTATGGCAGAGGCTTTATAGATGCAGCAGGGTCACTCACTGACATATTAATTTGGTTTGGGTTCCCATGGTGTATTTCCTGGCACCCACTCCAAACAGGTAGCTGCTGGGCATTTCCGGTCCTCAGAGCATGTGACAGGGCTGAGAAGTGCAGAAGAAAGTTTCTCTGCTTGGCCTTGTGAAGGTAAGTCACCGAGACTGTGCGGTGTGCTCTGGAGAGGCTTTCTGTGGCCTGTGGAGAGAAGAGTGTGAAGTGGAGTCCTCATCCTGGCAAAGACTCGATTTCCAGCTTGTTGGGCTGGAGATTTGAAGTTGGATTTAATTTGATAAAATAATATGCTATTGCTTCTACATCTAAATTTGTGGAATAGGATTTATACATTATTTGATTTTAAATTTCTTAGGCAACTATACAAAATAGGCATTATTATTTCCATTTTATAGATAAGAAAACTGAGATTCTGAGAGATGAATTAACTTACTTCAGATCATATAGATTATAAATGAAAGGCCCAGGATTTGAACCCAGCTCAGTCTGACTTGAAAACCCCAAACCAAGACTGTCTTTCTTTGAAGGAAAGAAGCTTATGTGTGAAGGGATAACCTGAGCTTTTGCACTGTACAAAACTTCCCTCCTAGACCAGCCTTTTCTCACTAGAGTCGTTTTCCTTCTGAGAATGGTTTTCTCCTTCTCCCTGGGTGGGCTACTGATTAATGAACTAATACTAGCAGCTACCGTGTCCAGGATGTTAAGCCACCAGAGACGGCTGATAGGTTTTACTTCATGTGTCATCTCTGATCATTTAGCAGTGGCTATAAATGTGTTGAGAAGGATTCTCAGGCTGAGTCTGCGAAAAGAGCCATCATCAATTAGCTGTCTGCTGTAGGGTCTAGTGGTTTGCACACATTCCACACATTTACATTCCCTGTTTGGGGCACTAGGGGGCAACCAAAGATGAATAAGGTCCCCTATGGAAATACCCATCCTTCAAGATTCAGCTCCATCCCCACCATCTCCAGAAGCTTTCTGATCATCCCAGCTTCCCTCTCTTTTCTAATCCTGTAGCCACAGTCTAGGAGGTGAGACAGGGAAGTACAGCAGTACTCATGGACTGAGCACTGCTGCAGCTCAGTCATCTTAGTAATGTATGTATCTCACTTCCTCAGCTGGACGAGGGGCCCTGGAGGTCAGTGGGTAGTGCTCAGGAAGCTCCTTGTCTCTCGCATGGCTTCATGCAATAGGTGTCCAATGAACACTTGCTGAGCAGAGGGTTAAATGAATTCATGAATGAGGTGGGATACTGATACCAGGACTTTTTATTCCCATTGGGTTAAAGAACATACAGATAAATACGGGATCCCAAAACTAAACAATTAATGCCTCGCACGGCAAGGCCCCTCCCGGCTCCTGCTCCAGCACCGTGGCCAGCATGTCTTCTGCCCAGGCAGTGTTCCTCAAACATCTGCAGCTGTTAAATATTTTGAACACCCAGATTGAACACGTCAGTCTAAAACTGAAACCACTCCCAGAATCATCACCTCCTAGCACTTGTCCCCATCCAACAAACTCCACCTTTTACTTATTTATTATCTTGTCTGTCTTCCCCCCTCACGAAGGGGGGAGTGCAATGAAGACAGAATTTTTGTCTTTTTTAGTGACCGCTTGTTTCAGTTAACTGTTGCTGCATAAACAAACAACCCCAAACTTAGCGACATAAAATAACAACCATTTCACGTGCACACAAATTTTGTGGGTCAGGAAGTCAGACAGGGCACACAGTAGGTGTGTTAGTTTTCTACTGTGTAACAAAGCACCACAAATGTAGCAGCTTAAACAACATACACCTATTACCTCAGGAGTCGGGGTACGGCTCAGCTGGGTCCTCTGCTCAGAGGCTCACAGGATTCCAGTTAAGTGGTGACCAGGCTGCTTTTCTTTCTGGAGGTGAGGGTCTTTCTCGAGCTCACATGGTAGTTGGTAGAGTTCAGTCCCTTGTGGTTGTAGCACTGAGGTCCACACTTCCACGTTGGCTGTCAGTGGGGGCCACTCTCAGCTCCTGGAGGCCACTGGCTGTCCCTTGACACGTGGCCCTCTCACAACACTGCAGCTTCCTTCTTCAAGTCTGGCGAAGGAATCCTCCTCCTCAGGAAGGGCCCAGTCCTGCTTTTAAGGGCTTTTACTAAGTCAGTCCCACCCTGGATAATCTCCCATTTTGTTAACTCAAAATCATCTGATTTGGGATCTTAAATACATTTGCAAAATCTGTTCACTTTGCCATAGAACACAATCACGGGAGTGATATCCTGTCATATTCACAGTCCCCCCCCACACACACACTCAAGGCAGGGGATTATACAGGACGTATACACAAGGTGGAGTGTGTGGGAGTCTTGGGGGCCATCTGAGAATTCTGCCTGCCATAGCAGAGGTGTCTTGTCTCTGCCTCTTGACCTCTGGGATGGAGGAGGGGAGGGTCTCAGCTGGGAAGAGTTGAATGGCTGGGGGCTGGAACTATCTGTGGGACCTTCACTCACCTCTCCAGCCACTGGTCAGAGGGGACTCAAAGGATGGGCTCAGCTGGGACTGAAGACCAGAGACACTTACCTGTGGCCTCTCCGTGTGAAGGGCTTCTCGCAGCAGAGGGGCTGGTTCTGAGAGGAAGTACCCTGAAAGGGATCACCCAAGTGAGTATTTCAAGAGATCAGGTGAAGCTGTGTGGCTTTTTGTGACCTCACCATGAACATCACATAGCATCGCTTCTGTGCCACCAACCTGCACAGACTCCAGGGACATAGACCCTTCCTCTCGATGGGAGGAATGGCAAAAAATCTGTCACTATTATTTTTTTATGTTATATCTCCAGTAGGCATGCAATAAATATTTGTTGAATTAAAGAAATATTTGTCTAATGAACCTAATTCAGACTAGGATGGAATCATATCAAGGAAAACTATCTGGCAGAAACATATCTCAACTGATGAATGAGTTGAATAGGTGAAAGTATAGGAAAAGCATTTTAGGCAGAGGGAACAGCATATGCAAAGGCATAGAAGCATGAAAAAACTGGTACATTAGGGCAACTCTAGTTAGTTCAGTGTAGCTAGAGCAGAGAGTGAGTATGGAGCAGTGGGAGGTGATGACTGTGGGTCAGGGGCCAGGTCGTAGAGGGACTTGTCTCATGCTATGGAGTTTTCCTGGAAGGGCTGGGAAGAAGTTAAAGAGTGCCACACGTTCAGGTAGGTCTTTTAGAAAGATTCTTATGTCTGCAGTAGAGAAGGTAGACTGGAAGTATGGAGAGCATCAAACAGTAGTTCAGGCAACAGATGATGAGAATGAATTGTGGCCTTTGCCCTGGAGATGGAGAAGAGAGAACAGTTTTCCACATTGAGTCGCATTCAATAATTTGAGCATTGCTTTACTTACTTATTTTTGCTTTCACTGCATTCTGAATCCCTGTGCTTGCTATGTTCATCACAGACTTGGGCGCTCATCTGGAATGCGTGAGTGTGGAAACACTGGCATAAGTCAGGCACGGTGTTCAGAGCCTCTGAGCACTGCTCCTCACACAGTCTCTGCAGCTCCGCTCTGAACCAGCTCCCCCGGTGATGGTGTTGGTGATGAGGGACAAATACACTGAGGTGAAGCCACGACAGTCACCTTGGCTTGGGATAGAGCAAGGAGATAGAATCCGATCCCTGCTTTGCTTGTGTTCACAGCAGTGTGACGTATTTGTACAGCGGCGTTCTCTCCGGAGTGTCAAGTCCTTAATAAATATCACCTCTGCACATTCTTGCAAAAAGAGCCAGTTGAATTCCCCGGTGTCCAGGCCTTTTTGCAATGTCTGAGGTGAATAAGCTTCTTCCGTTTCTTCTCCTCACTAGAAAATTATCAAAGGGCTGTTCTCCTTTAGGACTGGGACAAATTCTTGACTCCTTCCTGCTGATGGAGAGACGAGGACCATGACCCTTACATTACTGATTGGGAAACCAGGTTGAGGGCGGGGTGAGGTCCTAACAGCTGGCCGTTGGGGAAACCAGATCACGCATCCCATCTCGTGTAACCAATGAACTTGTCGTCTTCGATACCTAAACAAATACATTTTCTTTAATAAGTGTTAAGGAAAATCTAGACACTAAGAATTTTTTCTATTCAGTTCAACAAATATTTATTAGGCACCTACTATATGGCAAGCACTGTTCACAATGAGAGATCAATAACAACAGAAATCCCTGTCCCCATGGAGCTCACATTCTAGGAGGGGAAACAAGAAACAATAACGTTACTAAAGAAATTATAACCAAGATTATAACTGTGTTAGCAGTAGTAGTTACAGTTAGCAGTATGTTGGAAGGTGATATGTTTTATGGAAAAAAACACAAGGCTGAATAAGGGGGTCAGGAGATCTGCAGGGCATGGTTTGCAATCTTAAATACGGGGATCACGGTGTGCTTACTGAAAAATCTTTTATCCTCAACTCCACCCAGTTACATTTGAATGAAGGAATCTTTACTCCTGAGCTACTTATATTGCTGAATCTCTATGAGTCTCACTTTCTCCAATCACTCGTTTCAACAACACATACTTGTTGTATTAAGGGTGTTGATTTCATCTATACTTTGGAAAACATTGATAAGTAATCAACATAATCACTGCTCTCACGGAGCGTCTAATATAGCAGGAAGGCAGACTTTCACAGGTGATTCTCAGAAAGTACAACGGATGTGGGCCGGCCTGGTGGCGTAGCGGTTAAGTTCACGTGCTCCACTTCAGCGGCAGCTCGGGGTTCGCTGGTTCGGATCCCAGGCGCGGACCTACACGCTGCTTATCAAGCCATGCTGTGGCAGTGTCCCATATAAAGTAGAGGAAGATGGGCACAGATGTTAGCCCAGGGCCAATCTTTCTCAGCAAAAAGAGGAGGACTGACAACAGATGTTAGCTCAGGGCTAATCTTTCTCACCAAAAAAAAAAAAAAAAAAGAAAGTACAATGGATGCTCTGGGAGGGAAAGCTTGGCGTGCTGGAGAGCCTTCTATAAGGGATGTCTAACCCAGTCTGTGAGGTGGGGAAGGGCTCTGAGAGGTGCCATTTTAGCTGAGGCCTGAAGAATGACTGGTAAAGTGAGGTGGGCTAGGATGGGAAAGGGTGTTCCATGCAGAGGAAACAGCCTGTGTGAAGGAGAGGCTGGGGTCTTTGATGACTTGACAGAAGTTCACTGTAGCTGGAGTGAGGATGGTGAGGTGGCAGTTGACTGGAGAGGTAGGGAGAGGCCAAATCAGAGGGCCTGGAGCCGTGTAAGTTATCTGGAAAATGAAGATGGAGAGTGGTGCACAGCATCTTGCCCTGAGAAGGTGCTCAGTAAATGATGGCTGTTAGCCGTATAAAGGACGACAATAATAATCATGACCCAGAGCAGTGCGTAACCCTAGACCAGTTGAGAGTTGGTGTCCTTGGTGTATGTTCTGGGTGAGGTAAGCCCCATGTTGGTGGCAGGAGGTTGACTTGGGTTGGTGTTTAAGGGAAAGCTAAGTTCTCTATTGACTTCTGAGCCCAACACACACGATCCCTGACTTTCTTGGTAGAATGATAAAGGAAAAGAATTGGAAATTGAAGACAGATAGGCTGGCTTTCTGTGTCGAGTCTGCCACTAACTAGCTCTGTGACCTTGGACAAACAGTCTGTTATCTCTCTGGATCTCAGTGACTTTATCTGTAACATGGAGATAGTAATGCTGTTCACTCTCAAAGGGCTGACTTGAGGATCAAATGGAACGATATTTAGGAAATTTTATTGTAACTTCTAGAGTGCTACAGTTTGATTTGATGCACTTTTGGGGGTACTGACGGGAAGAGACCCCGAGAAAAGGCCTCCTCTTTGTATTTTCCCAAGACCAAGCTCCTTCCCTCCCAACTGCAGTGTCGCTCAACACAGTTCTCAGCCATGGCCGACGCCTTCCCTGATTGCTGAGGGGGCGCTGTCGTGAGGCCCTGGTTCACTGCGGTGCTGCGCTAAAATTCAGTCCCAGCTGGAAACAAATACAAAGTCAGGCACTGGTGGTGAGGTCATGTGACATTCATTCACATTTCTCTACAAATAATGGGGGTCTGTTTAGGTGGCAAGAGACAAGGCTAATCTCCCCCACATTGCTGTAATTATTAACTACTACTCCTAAAATCTATCGAGTTATCATTATTGTTATTACTATGAAACTCAATCCCATTTCCATGTCATTAAGATAAACAAAATCTCATTTCAATTAGTTACAGCAGGAGGGAATGAACTTTAAACAGACATTTAATTTCTGAAAAAAAAATTAGGAAGTTCTTCATGGAAATGTTATGGCATTTTGAAACAGATTAATAGTTCAGTGTGAACACATCCACCCCGCAGCTAAATGATGGGTGTATGATGAGGAGGAGACAGGTTAAATGAGCAAAACCAGTTGATGCCACTGGTTTGGTTCTAATCAAATAGTGTCCACTTTATGACTCTTCAGTGCTATTATTTTTTTCATTCACTTTACAGATTGAATTATTGGTCTTACATTATGCGTGTATTTTATTTATTAAGAGAAAGTAGTTGACTTTCGGGGTGATAAAATTGAACAAAATCTTTCCAAACCAGATGCTTTGGAGAGACTCAAATTCTCCCCCAAAAGGTCAGACTCCCAAGATGCAGACCAGTAGCTGGGGCGGAGGTGGAGGGAGCGTGGAGCTGATTCAGAAAGCTTGTCCATTCTTTTTTTTTCTTTTCTTTTTATTAATATTCATAGCCAAGAGTGTGCCCACTTTTCAGCAGCTGAACATGACAAGGGGAAAAGGTTTCAATGATGAATTCTTGTGTGTGTCTGTAAATTTCATGCTTGTGAAGCTGGATTAATAGCAAGGGAGACTGAAGTCCTTTTGTTCTTGCACAAACAGCTACAAAGCAGAGAGCCACAGCGTGAGCGTGAGCGTCCCAGTCCAGCAAGGCCTCGAGGCATGACTGGAGGGACCTTGTAGTCACTCTCTGGCCTCTCTTCTGAGGGCTAATTATGGCATTTGTTCCACTGGGACCTGGATGGAAACCACGAAACGAATGTCAGCAAGACTTCAACGTTTCTTTCAGCCTCCATGAAGGCTGGGTTTGATTGAAATCTTCTAGATTTAAATTTGTTGCCATGGAATTACCATCCAAGGCCTTTATATACTTTCAGCTCTCGGGGAAAGAAATATAAGCTAATCTGGCTGGTGTGTAACCACACAGGATTGCTCTTTGGGTCTTTGGAACACAGTTCTTTCCTCCAGGGCACTGGAACTGTTGCTAGGTGTATGATGGGATTAAAAACTTCTATTCCCAGAGAAGAGAGACCACCTCACTGTACTACACTGTTGTAAAAAGAACAAGCCCTTTGGGAGGGATCTGTTGTAGACAATTGAAATAGAGTTAATAAAGCCCTGACTTTTTAACTAACATCATTTTAAAAAGGATCTAAATCAATTCAGCACAGTTTGTGGCCCTACTAATCAGGTAGCTTAGTGGAATGGTTGTTCTTAAATGGGGGCTTATCTTCACTAACTCTGCAGAGAATTGAGAAAAATAAGGACAATGTAGCAGGTTTTTTTATAAAGGCTAATTTATTCTTCTACTTTTGGTGTTAAAGATATCCTTTCTTTCATGAAATGATGCTGATGGTAGAGGGTAGTTGGGTTTGTTTGTTTTTTTTGTGTGAGGAAGATCAGCCCTGAGCTAACATCTGACGCCAATCCTCCTCTTTTTTCTGAGGAAGACTGGCCCTGAGCTAACGTCTGTGCCCATCTTCCTCTACTTTATATGGGATGCCGCCACAGCATGGCTCGACAAGCAGTGTGTCAGTGCGTGCCCCGGATCCAAACCGGAGAACCCCGGGCCGCCGCAGTGGAGCAGGCGCACCTAACTTTGCGCCACCAGGCTGGCCCCAGTTTTTTAAAGTACTCTTTGCAAAATACAAAAGATGACATACTTAGGTTTAGTCTCACATTTTAAAAGAAGTTTTGTTTTTTAATTTCCAGGTCAGCCAAATCCCCAAATCTGAAAACCACTGTCTTAGAGCAAGGGCTCTGGAGTTAGAGATTGGACTCCGCGACTTACCAGCTGTTGGGCCTTGAGCAAGATTATTATTCTTCTGAGTCTCGTTTCTCTCATTTGTAAAGTGAGTATCATAGCGTACATTTCCCAGAGATAATGCCAGCTAACAACATGCGTAAAAGTAAAACTGGAAAAGCCCAGTTGGATGGACACAAATATCCATCAGCTGGTGACTGGATAAACAAACCATGGCGTATCTATGCGATGGAATACTACTCAGCAGTAAAAAGGAATGCATACTGATACACACTACACCATGGAAGAACCTCAAAAACATCATGCTAAGTGAAAGAAGCTAGGCACACAGGACCACATATTGTATCACTCCACTTACGTGAAATGTCCAGAAAAGACAAATTTACAGAGACAGAAAGTAGATTCATGGTGGCCTGGGGCTGGGAGTGAGAACAAGGATTGACTGTAAATGTATATGGAGGATCTCTTTGGGGTAATGGAAATATTCTAAAACAGGATCATGGTCATGGTTGCACAACTCTGCATGCTTACTAAAAATCATTGAATTATACTTAAAATGGCTTAATTTTCTAGTATGTATATTATACCTCAATAAAGTAGTTTAAAAAATAATTTAAGGGGCTGGCTTGGCGGCGTAGTGGTTAAGTTCACGTGCTCTGCTTCAGCGGCCCAGGGTTCACAGGTTCGGATCCCGGGCGTGGACCGACGCACTGCTTGCCCAGCCATGCTGTGGCGGCGTCCCATATAAAGTAGAGGAAGATGGGCATGGATGTTAGCCCAGGGCCAATCTTCCTCAGCAAAAAGAGGAAGGTTGGCAACGGATGTTAGCTCAGGGCTAATCTTCCTCACACACAAAAAATATAATAATTTAAAAAGAAAAAGGAAAAAAAACAGCTAGCATCTGTGAAGCACCTAGCCCAGTGCTGGTACATGGTATGTGTGCAATGAGGAACATCACAATTATAGAACCATGTTGGCCAACCTTTCAGAGAACTTTCTCCTCTACCGTAACTTGTTGGACTTTGCATGAGCCAGCAATTAACTAAAGCCATCATGACTTTGGTGTCTATATGTGACCACAGCTAATATATCCTTGCCCGCAAGGAAATTGCTGGCTGGCAGGGGAGACAGGACCTTTACCTAAAATGATTAGATGCTGAAATAAACCATTTTAAGATTAAATGCCTGAGTCACACAGATAGGCATTGGTCTGGGACATCAGGAGAAGGTAAGCTCTCCATGTCAGGAAGGGGCCCTAAGCTGGATCTTGAAGAACGGGGGAAGAAATCAGATAGCGGAGAAGAGGCAGAGGGGTGTTCTTGGAGGGAACAGTGGGATAAGTGCGGTCACAGGGAAACGTCGACCATGACCACGCGGGGAGCTCCGGGGGAAGAGTCTGGCTGCGAAGGGAGACAGATTTGGGCTCATACTCTGGCTCCACCGTTGGCAAACTGGGTGACCTTCAGCAAGTAGCTTAGCTTCTGAGCCCCAATTTCATCGACTGTAAAGTGGTGGTGATAATACCCATCTTCCAGGATTAACGTTAGTATTAAGTGAGATATCCTATATAAATCTCTTGGCACAATGCTAGGCTTATAGAAGGTATTTAATAAAAATGAATTTCCTTTCCTCTTACGCCCTCAAAGAGGTGATAATTTAGTTATGGAAGAAGCACATGCTGAGAACGATTTTTTTTAAAAGACAATATCAGATTAAAACCAAATTAATTATACATCAATCAGACATTTTCGCTCATCTTAAGATCTACTTTATTAATTAATGCATTCTGTATTAATTCACGGCAGTTTTTAAAAAATCAATTTTATTATGATAAAATTTACATATAACACACTGCACCCATTTCAAGTGTACAATTCAGTGAGTTTTGACAAATGTGTACACCGTGTAAACCACCACACAATCAAGATACAGAATGTTTCCATCATCCTCAGAAGTTCCCTCGGGCCCCTTTGTAGTCTCTCCTCCCCTTTGTACCTGGCCACGGCAACACTGACGTGTTTCCTGTGACTTTTGGTTAGTTTGCTCTTTCTAGAATTTCGTACAAATAGAATCATACAATATGCTTTCTTTTGTGCCTGGCTTCTTTTATTCAGCAATGTTTTTGAGATTTATCCACGGTGTTGCATTTCAGTAGTCCATTCCATTTTATGGCTAATGGTATTCCATTGGATATATCACAACTTATTTATCCATTTACCTACTGGTGGAAATTTGGATTGTCGCCAGTTTTTAGGTATTATGAAGAAAACTGCTGTGAGCATTCAAGCCTTTGGTACACGTATGTTTCTTTTGGGTAAATACCTAGGAGTGGAATTGCTGTGTCGTAAAGTATGTTTAACTTCATAAGAAACTGCCAAACTTTCCCAAAGCGGTTGTCCCAGTTTATATTCCCTCCAGTAGCATGGGAGTTCCAGTTTTCCAAGTCCTCATCAATACTAAGTATCACTAGTCATTTTAATTTCAGCCATTGTAATGGATGTGTGATGATATCTCATTGTGGTCTTAATTTACATTTTCCTGATGACTAACGACGTGGGGCTTGGCCACTTGTATATTTTCTTTCGTAAAATATCTGTTCAAGTGTTTTGTCCATTTAAGAATTTGGGCTCTGTTAGCTTTAATCATTTTTTTAGTATCTGTCTTACATGCAAGACTGTTAACTCCACGAGTTACTACATCCCAGGCCCCACCACAACCCTGGTAAATAATAGAGGCTCAATGATTATTGTCAACTGACTGACTTGACTGATGTGTGGTTTCATTAGAAGGAGTGAAATGGCTCTGTTAATGCTGGTGGCCTGTTTCTTTCAGAATCAGGAGACTCACTCACCCATAACTATTTCTGGTGAACTAACAGTACTTAGTTCTGTGGGGTTGGTCATTCGAAAAATCTAAGTTTGAAACAAGCGAGCATATCATCATCATTATCAAACATTTATTGAATTCCTCCAAGTTGGAGGCACTGTCCTAGGTGTTTGGGCATGAGACTTCACTCCTGACTTCAGGAAGCTTAGGGTCTACTTGGAGATGTCAGACATAGAGATCTACTCAAGGTCCACACTCAGGAGGCAAATGAGGGAGCCATATAGGCAGTTGCTCCCAGTTCATGAATCTGGGAAATCCAGACGAAGGAAAGAAAACAACTTGCTTGGGGATTTGGGGAAGGTTCCTGGAGGAGGTGGCATAGTAAATGAGTCTGGAGCATGGAAAGGATTGGGATGTTTGAAGAGGAAAGGGTAGGGAAAGTCACAACATGTCAGAAGAGGGAATGGGATGGCACAAGGAAAATGGGAATGGGATGTCACAGAAGTGACAAGGCTCAGGGAATGGCCTGTAGCCCAGCTTGAAATCAGACTGCGGAGTAGAGTGGGGCACTGTGGGAAGAACCTTCAATGGACCCGCCTCCCTTAGCCCCTGGGGAGAGGAGCCTTGGAATGGAAAAAGGCTTTTTGGAGGAAAACCCATGACACAAATTCTTTCTTGCTTTATCTAGTCAGCAGTAAGTGGTGAGACCCTATTCAGGATACAACTAGACAGGTTAGCTCCCGTGCTCTGAACTCCCATAACACCCTGTGCGTCTCCATGTCAACATTTACTGTGCTTCTGATTTACTCAGTGTGCTCGGTTGTGAGCTGGAGGAGGGTGGGAAACATGCTGGTCTCACTCACTGTTGTATTTCCAGGGCCTGCATGTTTAATGAACAAATGAATGAGCGATGAAAGTTATTTCTGAGATTTGTCTTTGCAATGAAATAAATATTTGTGAATTTTTATAGCCATTATAATAGTAAGCTATCCAATTGACTGGAATGTTTAACTGAAAGCTTTCAATTTTTTTTTTAAGTTCTAGATTTTATTCCAGTACTGTCTTTTTTGGCAGGGGTCTTTTCTTTCTGTAATAATAAGAGTTATCATTGACAAAGGACTTACTCTACGCCAGACATTGTGTTAAAATGTTCTTTTATATAAGAGGAGAAAGCTGATGTCAAGAGAAACTGAATTATTTGCCAGGGGTTCATAGAAAGTGGCAGAGTTGGGGTTTGAACTCAGGTCTGGCTGAGTGTAAAGTTAGTGTTTTTAACCACCCATTCTACTGGGACATCAGACTGTCTTACACCACTGCTTCTTTAAACGCCCTTCAACTGGAGCCCATTATTCCCACAGACGCTTGCAGCTGATGCTCTTGATTGGACCAAAAGTGCGACTTCGAGCACCCAGGTCCCAGACTAGTGTCTGCTGGCCAGACAGGTGAGGTGCAGTGGCAGGGGCCTGCAGACAGGGCAGACCACTCATCCGAAGCTACCATCCTTTTCTAGGACACGTTTGGAGGGGGTGTTCCAACCTCAATGTTGTAGCTGCTTTGCGCCATGGTTTTATTAACCTGCTGTTCTAGGCAAACTTGGAGACAGCCTATTCATGTCATTTGAAATGGATTCACCAAGGTTTTGCCTTTCTCTGAAATGGCTGAGATTTGAGACAGGAGATGTTCTGAGTGAGGTGGTATCTGGTGGGTGCCAGCATAGCCATCCAGCATGGCTACAGTGGATGTCCTACCTAACCTTGCACCTCCTTGCTTTGTAAATTTTCTGTCACTTAAAAAATTCTATGTGAAAGCTCTGCTGTTTAAAAAAAAGAAGAAAGAATTCAATGGCAATTTATGAGGCTTCTGATTAATGGGTTAATTGTACTCAAATCTGATTTGGGGAATAGTGTTGGGTACGCCCCCTGGAGCCAATCTTTAGGCTAAAGTTTGAACACTCAGGTAGCTTCCTCTTCATATTTTAATCTGGCTTGAGGACGTATTTTTCTATTTTTTTCCCAGATATTTTGCAGACAAAGTGTGTGTGCCTCCATGCACATATATGTACTGACATGCCTCTTCAAAGTAAATAGTTTTGATAGTGTAAAAAACATATTCAAAGTAGGCCACTGCATTTGTCACATATCCTATATGCCTTTGAGCACAGTTCCTGAAATTCATTTACTGGGCATTCACTTAGAATTTTCCGAAGAACAATTTCTCTGTAAATTATTAACTTTTTATTGCCACATTTCCCAGATTCAATTAGATTAACATTTAGTGTCATTTCTCAAACAGAGATAATCATCCTGATTATGCTCTGAAGAAAGAACTTGCATGCTCTATACCTTTTAGGCTTTTAATTTATCTTATTTATTTGGCAGGAATGTGTGCGTGTGCCAGGGCAGAGAGAAGCTGAAAAGGAGGACACTTGATGGGAATTGATAAGTTGAGGATCATTCAATATTGAGTTTATGGCATTTCGTTTCCTCTGCCGTGGGCACATCAGAGAGCGGATGAAACCTGCAGGCTCAAGAGGACGGACTCCCTAAGTGGCTTCTGAATACAACGTTTATTTCTAGCCAGTAAAGTTTAGCAAACCATGTCCAGTGCTGTTGACGAGAAGCACAAACCGAACGGCAACAGTAAGCTTTTGATGTGCTGGCTAAGGTGGGCTCGGAGCTCACCGCGTGCCTGTCTCGCCACAGTGTGTGGTGGAGTGCCAAGGAGCAGCGGTGCCCACACCAACGCCCTCGCTGTGGCAGCAGCTACTTCAAACACAGCACCGGGAATGGGGGCTCATCTGACCCTTGACCAGAACCAGGCTCTAAATTGGCAGACGGAGAAGCGGAGTAATTTGTATCGTTTCAATTAGTTACTCGCTGCATAACGGGGAGGTCATGACTTTCTGCCATGATTACTGCCCATGGCAACCGAGCTTGAATGTACCATCAGTTTCCAAATACTTTCACTTAATAAATGTAAGTTCATAAACAAGGCTCAATTGTTGGGGGTGCACAACAAAGTGAATTATCCCCTCCACGACGGAACGGGCGGAAGATGACATAACTTTGTCGGCAAGATCCTTTCATTTTTTTTTTTTTAAAAGAGAGAAGCTGATAAATGGGGTTAATAACATTGGCTGAATGAGCAGTATTGATCTCGGGCGATGTAAAACAGCCAGGAGAGAGTGAGTTTGTGTAAGAGCACTGTTGTTGCAGCTCTGAAAGCCGGCAGTTTTCTCTCACTGTTTGCTCTGTACAACCAAAATTCAAAAATCTTAAAATCAATGTTGCCATTGTTGGGTCCAAACAGCACACCCTTCCACAGACAATGCGAAGAATTTCAAAATAGAGATAGCTCCCTGGTCCATACAGATCTGATTGTGAGACACACTGGGTTGTTTTCTTTCTTGAATAAAAGGGCAGCTTGTTCCCCGGCGAAGACAATGGTGTGTCTAGATGCCTGTGAAACTTCATGAACCCAGTGCAATAATTCAAGCCTTTGATTTGAAAAATGTTTTGTATGTCTTCCTCCACATCTGCAAATACCTCCACTTTCCCTTGATGCCAGCCAAGAGTTGTTAGCAAGTCAATGTTTTCCACTCGAGGAAGAAAAAAAAGTTCAGCACGTACATAAGTTTTGCTATTTGGCTTTTGTTTTTTGAATTAAAATAAAGGTTTCCTTCTTTCGTGTCACAATCTATTAGCTGCTGGGAAGCCTGGTATCACAGTTCTCCTCCATTCACCCCTGCATTTGTAGCAGATTTGACGGTGTGTGGAAACCAACACGGGCGCTGCTCTGTGACTGTGTCACCTGCAATCAGCTGGCGCTGTGGCTCAGATTAATCATGACAGCAGGCAATATTTCCAACATTATTAGAAGAGAAACCTAATATTTTGGGACATCAGGGATCTCTGAGCTGTTGTCCATCAAACTGAGAACCTTCTTTTCCTACTCCTTGGATGGGTAACCTTAACTTTTAACCACTTAATGGACAAACACTTCTTTAACCAAAAATAAATAAATTAAAATAAAAGAGGAAGACGTGGCTATTTTGGTATTTAAAGTTATATCTTGGGATCATCCCAAGGTTGGATAGTCGTGCTGTCCAGCAGTGGACTCCCATTCTTTCTTGAAATGTATCCACCCTAAGTGTCCTAGGTTTTCCTGAATTTTCATCCTTGGAGTGCTTTGTTATTAAATCTACGGACGATTGTAAGATAGAGATCTTTACACTACTGTTGAACTTTTATCTAATACAGTTTCTGTAGTGTAAACAAAATGATTTGCCAAGGACGTCACATGAACAATTTACAGGAAGGAGATTCATGATGTATTTGAAGGATATTGATTAAAAAGCTACATTATGTAGCTATGGATTAAAGGGATGTATGCCAATGTATATGATTAAATTTGATGGTACTATTTAGAAAGTGGATGGTTTTTGGGTCTGTGTTTACCTGCTGTAGTGTACTTTTTACCTTTTGTCTGGCTAATTTAGTTTACACGAACAGAACTGAAAAATGGGTACTCTACTGATCTTCTGAAGCTCTGATTTTTCTTCTTTATAGCTGAAAAGACAGAGCACCAGATGATAATGCAGTTGCTATGGAGACCATACCATTACTCATAGCTTCCTCAGTGGTCCCAAACCCTTTTGGATCAAACTTTTATTGAATATGTGATATGTTCTAGACACCAGGAATTTTAAAAAGCCTTTAGACATTCATACCAAGACAGTGCATTATGCTTTGAGAATTTGGTTCCTATCAGAGAATGTAACGTTTCATTGATTCAGCTCACAGGTACAGGAAACCAGAGCAGCCAGGAGCTGTGGCCAGACTTCTGGGTTTCTGTTTTAGCTCTTTCCCTCCTAGGCCCTAGAAAAGAGTAAGTTCTCAATAACTACGTGTGGAATGGATGATTCCCCAAGCTAACCTACAGGCAGTCTTATCAGAAAGAGACCAAAGTCTTGATACATTTCCTTGCACTTAGCAGGTTTTAGTGTGTGAACAGCTTAACATCTTCCAGCTGAATTCCTAATGACATTATATGATAGCAAATACTACACAATTAACGGATCACACTCTGCCTTCTCTTTCAACCTCAGGAAAAGAACCTGATAAAGTTCAGGACTTTTTCCAGGACCTTTCTTCCCTTATTAGGCTTTGGCTACTTCCAAGTCTATCCATCATCATTTTAGCTTTGAAAGTTGGTTCATTTGTCTTGTTCCTTTAGCTCTGTCACCTCGAGCTTCGAAGGTTGAGTCCCGATTTCTTGCATGTGGTCTTTCACTGGCCCACTCCCTGCTGGTCCCCACTCCATCATCCTTGTAGCTATTTGATCTCCTTGGTTTTCTGTGTGTCAGACTCTGCCCAGCCACCTGAGGGTTTTGGTTCCAGGCTTGCCCCAGATTCTCCGTTCTCTTTTTTTGCTTGTCACTCCATCACTGTGCTAAGCTTCACACTTTTCTTTATCCTTTTAATTAAGAAACAGTTTATTGTATACTTTTCTGATTACAAAGTCACACTTTGTTATAGAAATTCTGGAAAATGAAGAAAAGGACAGTGAAAAACCAAAACATCTTCTAAAATCCCACCATCCAGAGAGCGTCACTGTTGCCATTTTGGAGTATAAATTTCCAGGTGTTTTGTTCTGTTTTGTTTCTATTCTCCCTCCTTCCTTCCTTATTTTTTTTCTCCTCATATATTTTTGGGTGGTTTTGGATAGCTTAGAAAATTATTGGCTCCTTGGGCATTTTTTTTCTTTTCATCAAAAGCATTACTTTGAGCATTTTTCTTCAAAGATTATCTCCAAATGCTATAAAATTCCGTTTTCTTCTATTGCCTCTGTAATTTTCCTTCTCATTTCCTTCCCACAGTTTCAGGCCTGCATAAAATAACTCATGGTTTCATATAATGCATGTTCCCCATACCCCTTTCAGTTTGGCCTGCCTGGATGTACTCTGTTATAAAGTTTTAATCTTGTAATAAGATTGTAATCTTCTTTGCTTTTCCACACATGACTGGCACTTTTTTTTTGACAGGGAAAAATATAGGGTGTTTTGAGCCCTTATGCGTTACGAATTCTGTTACTGGTGGTTTAGCCACCAAGGAACATGGGGTATAATACCCAGGTTACCCTTCTGGACTTCTCAATTAGTAAAGAGACTATGTATGTCACCAAGATGTCAGGCATCATTCTACAAGGAAGAGGCTGGTTTTAGCCTTTCTAAAACCCTATAGGCCTTCTTGATTACTCATCCATTCATTCATTCATTCAGCAAAAATTTATGGGACATCTCTGTCCAATAGAAATATAATGTAAGCTACAAATGTGAGCCACATATGTAATTTAAATTTTTTCTAGTAGCCACATTAAAAAAGGACAAAAGAAACCACTACAATTAATTGCAATAATATATTCTATTTAACCCAATATAGTCAAAATATTATATATGTAATCAACATAAAAATTATGGAGTTTTTTTTCCTACCTGTCTTCAAAATCCAGTGCTTCTCTTAAGATTACAGCACATCGCCGTTTGGACTAGCCCCACTTCAAGCGTTCAGTGGCCACATGTGGCCGTGGCTACCATATGGGACTGCACCGTCTGGACCCTGTTGCTGGAGATTCTGTGAAGAACAAGGCAGACGTTCACCTCAGTCACACACGGCTTACACTCCAGCAGGGAAAGAAGCCCTTACCCAGGCGATGTTACCACAATACGTACAACAAAAACAAAGAAACGAACATGCCAGGCTAGGGAGAGTGCAAGCGCAGACTGTTATATACCAGACAATCTGCTGGGAGGCCAAAGAGATTCCAGTTTTCTTTATTGTTTCCCCCACTGGCTTTGCAATTAACTAATTGTGTGATCTTGGGCAAGTCAATTACCTCTCCCTTCTAGACTCAGATTTGAGTTATCACCCATAGCTCCTTGACTCTAAAGAACCTACATTAAAAAACAAAGCAAAACAAAAGAACCTGCATTTAGCCACTCTGTCCTGCGAGACTCTGTCTCTTTGTCTGCTTCTGTCTCTTCAGCACCATCCTCCATATTTGGGGAATGAATAAATGAAATGAAGAAGTGAATGAAGGGTAAATAAAGGCTTCTCACTTAAATCTACTGTTAGGATTACAATTCATTTGACAGCTCATGTTCTCCCATATGAACTTCTCCCTGCCTTGGCTCCCTGCCTCCCCCTCTCCTTCTTTTCTGTCATTTCATAACTATTTAGCTAAGGCCTGCTTCTTACATCCCTGGAATGGTGCTGGGCACTGGGCACGCAAAGATCAGTGAGACAGTCCCTGCCCTCAGGTTGCTCACAGCCTTTTCCACGCGTTGCTGTAAGTAACAGCTGACATTTACTGAGCACTTTCTTTGTGCCAGACGCCGTGTAAAGCACTTTATTATGCGTTTACCTTTTAAAATATTCAGTGTAGCATCGTATGTTGGCTGAGGAAATCGAAGCTTACAGAAGTTAAATTGCTCACAATCCTATAGCTGGTAAGTGTTGGAGTTGGGATTCAAACCCAGGTCGCAGACGATGTTCTAAACCACTGCGCTAAAAGACCTCCCGGACCTTGAGAGTCCCTGGGATGACCTATTGCACATTATGCAAAATTAGATAAAGTGGCATTCTTAAAAATGAATAACTGGCTAGATATTAATATTTTAAAAATAATAAAAGGAAGTGTGATCTTTCTCTTTACTAAATTCTCTGAAGAACTATTTCTTAGCCCACTTACTTTATGCCTATTTCTAACGTATGTGTGTCTGTGTGTGTATATATATATTCGTATTTATACATATGAAGTCTAAAAGATATACAGATGGCAGTTCTGAGATCCTGAGACACGGATCTGTTTTAAGCCTGGGAGATGATTGGCCATTTCTCATTGATCAGTTTCATTCTTTTCAAAGGCACAGCTGCCCTTGAAACCTCAACTATGACCGTGAAGATTCCACTAATTCAGTTATTTTGCTGATATCTTCCTGTCCTGAGGGTGTTTATCTTCCTTTCATTCCTCACCCAGCCCCCAACAGCTCCCCTTCCTCCCCCAATCCTCTCTGTGTGTGAAGGCTCCTCAGGAATTCATGGAGAAAGACTGCACCAACTTTCCCCACCTATTTTCTTCAGGTAATGATTTTCCAGCTCCTCTCTTCTCTTGTCTTCTTCATTCTTCTTCTCTAGATGTTAAGTCTTATTTTCCACAAATGTTTTGAGTTCCTCTCCTGAGATTCCTTGCCTTTCTTCCATTCAAGAGGATATTGGTTGTCATTTAATTCTGGGAACAGTGTTGCAATATGCTTATTCTTCGTGTCTCATTTTGCGCATTCCTTGCTTTTAAAAGTACTAAGTAGAAATATAAAATAATATGAAGTTCAAAATAATGATCTGACTCTTGGACATAGTTTTTGAACAACTTGTCATTTCAAACTCAATATTTGTAAAACTGCACTGACATCTTTTCCAAGCCGACTTACCCTCCTGACTTTCCCCTTTCTGTCAGGTGGTCCTCTGTAGTGGCTGAGGGCATGGGATGTGGTGTCAGACAGATCGGGTTCAAATCCAGTCTCTGCTGGTTGCTCCTGGGCCACCTTGCTCCTTGGGTTGCCTTGTCTATAAAATGAGAACGGTAACCCCTGTATTGTACGGCTAAGATGTCGTGCTCACTTACCTCAGGACTTTTACACTAACATTTAATCTTCAAAACAACCCTCTGAAGAAGGTATTATTAGTACTAGTCACATTTTACAAATAAAGAAACTGAGGCACAGAGAGGTTAAGATAGGTAATCATAGGGTAGTATTTATAAGTTTGTATTTTTTTCCACTTAACTATATAGCACAAGCATTTTTCATGTTGACATGAAATGGCTTTGTAAATACATGTTTTAAGATGACATAGTGTTTCATTGTGCGATTATGCCTTAATTACCCAGCTACTGGCTTATCAGATATTTGGATTGTTTTGGGTTTTTCTCTATTGTAAATACTACCGTGATAAACATATTTGGATATTAGGTTCTTCCATAATTCTGATAATTTCTTTGTCACAGATTCAGGGAGGAGAATTAGAGTCCAAGGGCAAAAACGCTTTTCAGGCTTTCACTGCCTATTGCTACAATTGTTTCCCACACAGTTGTATAAATTTACACTCCCATTAGCATGAGAGTGTCGGTTTTACTGCACTCTCTCCAGGTCAACTTCATCATGTAAAGAGGAAAAACAAAGGCAAAACCCTGTAACCTGCAGAGTGTCTTTTCTCGCTACCTCGAAGAATGGGTAGTCTTTTCTACATTGTCCCTAGCTTGCATTGGCCTAATCATTCCCACCAGCTCCATCTTAAGCTACCGGATAATGGTCAGATGTAATTGAACCTCACCCTCATCGCGAGAGGCTTGATATTAAGGATGATGCCTCTGGTATCACGTGGACAAGCAGGCCTTATTTGACAATGTCCAGCTATATTGGGCAGATTTTTTTTTAAAAAGGTATAATTCATATAAAAGAATGATTGTGGGTATTCTAATTGCATGCTTAACCTGGAGTGTAATAAACATTTGCTTCTTTGGAACAGAGTAGAGTCTGTGGTAGAGTATCTCCAGGAGTTTCTTTTTAGGTATTAAAGAAAAAAACTTTTTCACAAAGTTTTTCTTTTTTTCAGGAAGATGATGTTAATTTATTATTATTATAATTTACAGAACCAAGTATGGGTTCTATGGCCAGAATTTATGTTCCTCCACATACTAGCTTTTGTGGCCGTGGACAAGCTATTCAACCTTGCTAAATCTTTACTTTCTCGTCTATAAAATGGGGTTAATCATACATATCACTTAAGGCTTCCTGAAAAATCGAGATTCTATGTGTGAATTCTTATTGTGGGCATTCAGGTCATGGTTTCTGGCATGATTCGATCTCTGTTGCTTTTATAAAGGAATTCTTAGGATTGAAATTTTTTTCCAAAGCCATTTTTGTCCAGACTAGATGTTAGTTGATCTTGTCTTTGAATTTGGAAGGGCTGTTAACTAGAGTAGACTAAATATCTAGACCTTTCATGTCCCCGGAGCCACCGCTCATACCTGCCTCCAAAGAGAGGCACAAATTAACTCAGGAACGCCGCTCTCAGACTTGTGCTGGCAGTACTTTATAAAATAATGCTCATGATATAAACACCTGGTAGAGAAAGAGAATTCCATAGCTGGAGAAGGAAAACCTCATGGAGCTCTGGAGTCTGAAGCACATGTGGGCATCGCACCCTACTTTGTAGGGTAAAGCAAGTACATGCTTTCAAGAAAAACCAGTGATCCACTTGCACTCACTCCTAACTTTACTTCATTGTTTGTGTGTGTGTGGTGGTGGGGGGTCCCTGCCTCTTCAGCCAGAAAGGACAGATCAACGGCATCTGTTCCAGAATGCAGGAGAATGGCCTTGGTAATAACCACCATCACAAAAGCAGCAATAGCTTACATTTACTGAGAGCACATAAGGTGCCAGGTCCTTGATTAGCGCTTTCCATACCTTGTCTTTACAATAACCGGTGAAGAAAGTGCTACTATTATCCCTATTCTACAGAGGAGCAAACTGAGCCTTGGACTGTTTACATGACTTGTCCAAAGCAAATGAGTATGAGATCTGGACTTGAAGCCCAGGTCTTGCTGACTCCAATTTCTTGGATCTCCCTTAGATCTCTGAGTGTAAAATTCATAAGATCTAGAGGGGACTATGAAAAATGTGACTAACGGGAGAAAGTGTCATAGAAATCAAGAGCAGGAGGAACACCTTGTAGATTATCCAGACTGACAGAACTTTCTCTGTGTGGTTATGGAAAGTGAGGGGCAGGGACAGAACTTTCCAGAGATCTCACAACCTACTCTGTGACCAAGTGAGGACCCACTTGGCTATCATTTGCTGTTAGCTTTTAAAAAACTTTTTTATTATGAAAAATTTCAACCATACACAAAAAGTAAAGAGAATACCATAATGAACCCCCATCATTCAGTTTTACAACTGCCCACATTTCCTTTGCTTCCTGACTTCTCTTCTTTTGATGGTTCTCTTTTAGCTCTTTAGTGAGACGGGAATTTAAAGGTGACTGGGGCCGGCCCTGTGGCTTAGCGGTTAAGTGTGCGCGCTCCACTGCTGGTGGCCGGGGTTCGGATCCTGGGCGCGCACTGACGCACCGCTTGTCCAGCCATGCTGAGGCCGCATCCCACATACAGCAACTAGAAGGATGTGCAGCTATGACGTACAACTATCTACTGGGGCTTTGGGGAGAAAAAAAATTAATTAATTAATTAAAAAATAAATAAAATAAAGGTGACTGGACATACTCAAGAGTTCTTCCTCTCTTAGTTGCAGCTTTAAACACGGTGCCAGGATGAGGACATTTGTGTTGCTACTGACTAAAATTCCATCCCCAGGGTTAATTCCCCTCCAAAGCCAGCTGAGGCAGAGGGAAGAGGTACCTGGAGCAGGAATAATAATCAGTCTCGGTAGTCCAGCTTGTCGCCTTTGTATTTGATGTTAAATGGCTTGATTTTAGTGAAATTCTCATTGGACCCCATTTGATCTACTGCACCCCTCCACCCCCGAAGAGAGGCACATTTTAACAAATCTCTACAAGCTAGGACATTGGAAAGATCAAAAAAAAAGAAGCCAGAATCTGTCTGTTAGCTTTTTATGAACAATGGTTCCTAAACCTCTTTCTGCTTAAAATCCTAATATTTTTGTTAATAGTAACATTTTTATTATTTCACATTTGCTAAGCACCAACAATTAGCTAGGCACCAGTTAAGAACAAAGAAAATCTGTGTCAGCACTTAGGTGCTCAAGGCCCAATTCCCATGCCCCTCTGCCCTCCCTGTGTCATTTCTGTGCCCAGTATTTGTCTTTGAAGTTCAGCGGAGCCCGACCCGCAGAAGAGAATTCAGGGAAATGGTGGAGCTGAGCATGCCTGCCAGATACCAGAGGGTCAGCTGTTCGGGAGTGTCTTTAAGTGGTTGCTTGGCTCTCCCAAATAGTCAGGGGTGGCATCTCGGCCATGAGGACAAAAGGAGCAGTTAGACCAAGAGAGAGGAGCTTGAGTAGTTCCTTTTAAAAATCAGTAAGCTCTAGACCTAGAAATTTATCTCTGTAGAGTCAGATAGGAGGAGGGAAAAGGTCCATGCTTAAAATGCCAAAACATAGCCCAGCAGATTGATTCTGTGCAGCCAGTATCAATCATGCAGATAGATTTTGCCACAAAATCGTCGAATGTACTTTTTTTTCCCTCCTCTGACTTAGGCATCCAGATGGTGCATGAACAGTGAAGAATTGGTGGATATTTTAAGACATCTTAACTAAGGTGGGGAAGTGGAAGCTACATATGAATTTCCCAGTTCTCCTTTCTCGATACACGTGAAATAAAATTCCTGTACAAAGCTGCCAAGAGGTATCTGTTTCAGTGGAACTTTGTGTTGTGTTATAAAATCAAAGTTTGAGTATTCCTTTGAGAAAAGAAGGTTTGAAAGTAATTACTCTCCCTTGATAGAGTCTATTTTTGTAGGAGCACATTTCAGGTGATTTTAATGTACTAGTGATCTACTAAGTGTTCTGAACTTGCTTTTGTTTTTCACAATGAAAAAATTTTAAAAACCTGCTAAGGTTATAGAAACAATATATGGCCATTGAGGAAAATTTGGAAAATATATGAAAGTATAAAAGAGAAATTAATCACCCACACTTCTGCCTCCCCCAAAATAACCACTGATAGCATCTTGGTATATTTCCTTCCAGTCTTTTTTCTGTAAATAAGTAATCATTCTATTATATAATTTAGTTATTCATTTTCCTGTCATTGGAACTTTAATTTACCAAGTATGAAAGAAATAGTACATAATTTAGGTCAAGTGAAAAAGTTAAAATGTAGGCTAGACTTTATAGGATTGATTTTATAATTTTAAAATATCAGTGGTGAAATTGTAAGGTTCATTGTCCCAAGACATGTTATAATTCCCTTTAATCAGCAACAATGGCTAAAGCATGTGATCTAAAACGGCAGCATTTGCTTACAAACAGAAAGCAGAGGAACAAAGAGAAACTATATGTCCTTGCAGGCAATGGGAAGCCTTGTGTTATTTAGCATTTAAAATTGTCAAAGATAGAAATTAAAAGTACAAAAGTTGAAGCAGTGGTGACCATTGCGAGGCCTCCAGACATGAGTCAGCCACAAAAAATGCTCAAACTCATTTAAAAAGCTCTTTGTCATGGTCCAAAAAAACAACATTTTCAGTGTTTTCCTTTGACTTCACATCCCGCTATTGCAAGTACATGGCTAATTATTATCTGAATGATATCTATTATTCCTGTCTTCCAACCGGATATGATCCAAATATGGCCACAAACACGCTATAGTGTGCAACGAAATCAAAAGAATAAGACAATTCTGTTTTTAAGGGTTAATGGTATTTTCTCTCCTCCTCAGTTGGAACCATGGACAATGGCTCCACTGTTGTCTATTCTGGGCAGCTGTGCAGAATAGTAAAGATTTGGAGATCTTTGTAGGCAGGAGAAAAATTAAGCCTTTGTTCAATTTTTATTCAGTATATTCTACCCAACACCCGTGTGTGAGAGTTGGACTGGGGAGTTGCAACAGGCTGAGGAAAGTTTGCACAGATAAACAGAGTTATTCTAAATTCTGTGCCTACTATGTGCTGAATCACAAAGTGCAGCTGCAAATCTCCTAGAAACAATATATAAAAAAATCCTTTTTCTAACTCTGCTCGCTCTATTCTGTGGGTTTCACGTATTACTTTTGAATAATGAACATATGGAAAAGAGTTAGCTGAAAAGTTAGCAATTACCTCATCATTTTCAGTTCTCAAACAGTCACTGTTCCAGGGCCTCTGAGAAGTGGTGTGGTGAAAGAACGTGTCCATATACGGAAGGAGAAGCAAAAATACCAATGTAGTTTTCAGAGACTAAAAAAGGATTCTGAATAACTGGTTACTGTGGCCACGATGACAAGTTATCATGAAAATCCCGGGTCCTTCCACGTGGGTCCCAGGCGTACTGTTATCTGTCTTTTTTTCTATGTCTCTTGTGTGTGGCAGAAGAGCCAAGTATTCTAACATGTCATAACCGGGCAGAGTGCCCCAGGGGGCAGGAAATATCCTTTGGGGCTAGGATTTTATCCCATTGGTCACTTTGGAAATTGTTTCTAAGAAAGATTTTAAAATCCCAATGCCCTTTCTCACTCACCCTTGTCATTGTTGGGAAAGGAATCATAATAGTATCTACCACTCATTGAGCACCTAGTATGTAGCAGGCACTCTTTTTAGTATCTCATTTAATCATCGCAACAACCCCACAAGTTGGTCAAGAGCTGACCATGGCTAAGAAGGCTCCGAATAATTTTGGCCCCTCTTACCCCTTTCCCCTCATCTCATGCTGCTCTCCCTCTGGCCGTGCCGACCTCCTCGTTCCTCACGCACAACACACACTCCCACGCCAGGACCTTCACGCTTGCTGTGCCCGCTGCTCTCTCACTTCCTTCAGGTCTCTGCTCAAACTTCAAGTCATCAGTAAACCTCCCCTGATAATCACAAACAAAACAGCACCTTGTCACTCTGTCCTCTTACCCTGCTTCCTTCTTCTTCATCACACTGTCACCACTAATCTTATATATGTGTCATTGCCTCTCACCCCCTGTTAGGACGCAAGCTCCTTGAGAACAGGTCCTTGGTCTAATTCTCACCCCACTCATTTAGCCCCAGTGCTTAGAACAGTGCCTGGCACAAACTAGACATTGATTATACTTGTCGAAGGAATGGATGAATGAAGAAACTGACCCTCAGACTGGTTAAGTAATTTGCCCAAAGACACAGCACAGTGGCAGAGGCAAGATTAGAACCTGTGTCCTTCTGAATCCAGCAGGTGGCAGAGAGGATGTGACATTTGAACTGAGCCTTAAAAGATAAGTAGAACTTAATATTGACAGTCCTCTGCTATCGCTGAAATGATGTTGCCCACTTGTAGCTTTCGTATCATCATTCCTTTTTAATATTTTTGTTCCATTTAGGAATAAATCTTATTATTACAGGGATGACGAACCACACGATACCATAAGGATAGCTGGCCGACTTGCATGCATCATAATCTTTGCCCTGTCCATCCACTTAACGGGCAATGGCTCCTGGCCTTTAAACCTGTGACCCCGGATGAAACTTGGCGTGAGGGGACTGGGTGGGTGCTCACTGTCCACAGACATGGTCCTTAGCTCCATGTTCGGATCAGCTTCTCGGTCCACGTGAGGCCCTTGGCCCAGCGCCTGGCCCTCAGTTTCAATAAACGATCATTATTATTAGCATTGTTACATGATCATTTTTCCCTCACCCTTAGGCTCAATGCCCAGCACAGTCGATGTCCCCAGATCTGCTTGCACCACGTTTTCCCCTAGCTCTGCTGTCTCTGGGGCCTTGGACAAACCCTGTGTTATCCCCAGGCCTCAGCACCTTTTCCCCATGGGCAGAGCAAGCATGCTCTGACCTCTGACATGGACACAGGGAAACCTGAGCTCCTATTTACAGCATCTCCACAGATGGTTTATCAGCCTTTTGGCAAATTGCATCTACCTGTGGTCTTCAAGAAAACTTACAGCTTATTCTACTAGAAACTTTTGTTTAATCTGGAGAAATAGACATCCCTCCTTTCTCTGCTGGTACGTTTGATGACTCCTCTGAAGTTCACCAGAGTCCATGCACTCTGCCACTATGGAAAGGTCATGATCTTTAGAGTGACACAGTCATTTACAAGCTGTGTGACCTTGAACAAGTTGCTTCATCTCTCTGAACCACAGTTTCCCCACCTATAACGTGGGAATAATAACGCATATCTTACAGAGGAGTTGTAAATGGCACAGTGTATGTAAAACATACAGGATGACGCCTGGCATCTTGAAATTATTATTACTTGTTTGATGAAGGGACTGATGATGAGGATGATGACATTAAGTCATGTTGGGAAGCCACAGCTCCCCATATTCTCCTCTGTCCTCTGAATTACGTCCTAATTAACACCTTTCCACGTCCCCTTCTTCTCGTTGATCCCGTTGAAGCTGCAAAGGTAGTTC
This sequence comes from Diceros bicornis minor, assembly GCF_020826845.1. Classification (NCBI taxonomy): domain Eukaryota; kingdom Metazoa; phylum Chordata; class Mammalia; order Perissodactyla; family Rhinocerotidae; genus Diceros; species Diceros bicornis. The sequence goes on along the minus strand of NC_080743.1, from coordinate 2,571,293 downwards.
CTGAAAGCGATGCGTGGGGCCAAGGAGGGCTCCTCGGTGTAACCCTCGGAGCAGGAGAGCACGACCTCTCTTCATCTGTGGTCCCACACTCGTGCTGGGGACTCTGGGTATTTTCCTTTTTGCTTCAAACAGCTCTCCGAACAAGCCCAACATCTTTGATGGCTCTTTCAGCACCACCTAGACCGTCTGTTCTCAGGCCTTCAGCCCATTTTCACTCTCTGTTCGGTGTGCTTCTAAATGCTCTCTGAGGTCCACGAGTGCACAGTGAGCCCGGAGAGAAGGGGCACGGCGCCTCCTCCGTCCCCGCACAGGCACGGCGCCCACAGGGAGGAGATGCTCATGGCTTTTGCTTCTTGTAATGGGTGTCCGTGTTCTTGCTGAAACTTTTCTTTCGTCTTCCCTCACCCGCTCCACCTACACATACTTCTGTCATCTGAATTTTGTACAGACATTTCACCTCGGCTTGATTTTTTTCCCCTTGTTTTCACTCCGGTAGGCTTATATTTTCCTTTTTTTAATCTATGCACTCTGTTAAATGCTTTAGCTGCTGGAAATACCTAGATGGTCATTAGCGCTTTTAAGAACTTTCTTGATATTATATTTTACCTTATTGCTTCCCTCCTTGACATCTTAAATAGGGAGCAGAGCTCGCCTCCCTCTGAGCACTGCTTTTATCACATATTAAATTTCTTCCTTTTTTTAAAATAGGAATTTGCGCCTCCTTCATATATTTCTGGCAAATTTCCCAGGCTTTGGGAAATTAATTTTGGCCATTACCCTAGCAAGAAAGGGAACTATCTTTCACTTTATATTCATAATATGTTTTTTTTCTTGTATCTAAATCCTATTAATTCTACTAGCCCACTTCCACTTTTGTTTTAATAATAATAACTAACATTTGTGTAATGCTTTCCAATTTAAAAAGTGTTTTCACATCCACTATTTCATTTGAGCCTAACAACTCTAGGAGAATGGCGGAGCTAGTCCTTTGTTATTCCCATTTCACAGATGAGGAAAAACAGCCCCACCCCGGAGAGTTTCAGTGATTGATCTTGGGTGACACAGATTATAAGAATAAAAGCCTCGGACTTGAACACTTTTCTGATTCCAAATCCTGTTTGTTTCCATACCACATATATCTGGAAAGGCTCTTACAGACGAGTTCTAAATATTTGGCTTCAAAGATTGGCTTGATTCTTTTTAATTTTGTTTTCTTTCTTTTAGGTTGTAGTTGAAATCCGTCCAAACCCACCTCTTGCCATGATGTTTTTTGTCTTTGTGCCCACATCTCCACTTTTCCCCTTGGCTCTGCACTCAGCTGAGATAGCCCATCCTCTAGTAAGGCTTCTCCAGGTTGGATTAGGTGGCCCTGCATAGAGCGCCCGTGCACCTCAGTACGTCCCCATAATTGTCCTTTTCCTTGTTTGCATCTCCAACTCCTGGACTATGTGCTGTGGCAGGGCCAGCCCACCATTGCCACCTTTGTGACCTTGAAATCCAGCACACTGCCTGGCACACAGTAGGAGCTCAGCAAGTATTTACGGAATGAATAGATAATTCATGACAACAGGATGGAGGGGTTCTCTCTGTAGCTAAGCAGAAGAAATCCCAAAGGGAGTCTCAAGGAAGCCTGGTTTGGTTTTGTGTGTTTGGGGGGCACACTGTGCAGGGTGCCAGTGCAGAACAGAGCCTGCCATTATGCGAAGGGATAAGTCATCACAACGCCATTTCTCTCAAACTCAAAAAATAGCCCTGTGACATTTCTTTTAAAGGAGAAAGAGTATGTTCAGCAGACAACTGTTTCTTTTCTTTTTTCTTTGATTGTTGATGATTGTTCTTCAGGGTCTGTGGCTTTTCATAGGTCATGTTCTTATAATTTTTCTTATGAAAGCAGAAATGTTACAAAAAAAAAAAGCCCAAACAAGTAAATCTATTAGTTTTACAAAATAAGAATAATGGTTTATGAAATTACACATCTCTCTGAAACAATCTTAGAATTACTGATTTACCAGATTACTAGAAAACAGCGGACACTTCTGCATTCATGAAACTAAGGTTGACATTCTTACATCTGGCCAGTTACGTGTAGTCTGACTTCACAGTGAGACCTTAGATTCAGAACAAAAAGTGTTAACACCCCGTTTGTGTGTTTCAATTCCTCTAGCTGACCAAAGATATCATTGTCCTTAATGCTGTGTTTGTGTCTCTATAATCAAGGTTGCGTTTGGACTTTTTATGACAAAATCCTATTTCTGGAGGTGTATAACTCCATTACAAAATTCCCTTTTGGCACAAATAGCTTTTGCCTGTGGAAACAAACGAACAAACCTAGTTCAACCACTGGTGAACTGAGAATGGACAAGGAAAACAGTTGCTTCTAGTTATTACTAACTTTTATAGGCATCTGAAACAAAACAGTAGGCAGAGGGTACAAATGGGCTGAATATAAAACAATGCCATTGAGCTTTGTGTGTGGAATTCTCGATTTCCTGGTATCTCGGGTTTGGAGACTCTTCCCTCTGTCAAAGCTAAGTTCAAGCGTCTGCACGCAGTCTTGCCTTCACTTTCCTCCATGTCCTTCTGTCATTTGAATGCGTTGCTGTTCGGGAACGGAAATTCCTTGGACCACAGCCTGAGGTGATGTCAGAAATGAAGAAGGAAGCCAAGCCTCTTCTGTGTGAGGAGAAGGGACATGATTTCTCATGTTAGCATGAATTTCAGATCGAGTATGATTGTAAGGCTGAAGAATATTAATTCAGCTTTAGAATGATTCCCTCTGTCCTTCCAGGACCGTGTTTCCTAGAGGCCAAATCTTTTCAGACAATGCCTTAGCTTTCCTCCAGTGGAAGGACGCTGGGCCTTCCCTCCTCCACCCGGGAAAGGGCTTTGCTGAGGCACCAAAAGCACCCGAGGCTCTCTCGGGGCTCTCAGCAGAGCCCTCTGACGGAGCTCTGGCCAGTGGACGTCACTGGGCCTCCGAGTCGGCCTGGGCAGCTCTGAAACACGCTTACGTAGGACCTTAAGGGGCCCCGTACGGTAAATGACCGTGAGGTTTGGCTCCATTTTTCGCTGGGCCTTGGTATATGCTGTTCCTTCTGGATTGCCCTCTTTTTCAAACTGACTCCTACTGGTTCTCACAACTCTTCCCAAGCTTCATCTTTTCTTGGAAGCCCTTCTTGATCCCCTTTCACAGCTCCACCTCCGTTCCCATCGTATTGCATTTTCTACTGTGCCTGCCTCCCTTACGGACTATAGCACCATGCCCAGCACGGAGTAGGTGTTCAGCAAATGGCTGTTGAATGAGTTATTGAAGAAATGAGCTAAGTTAGCTGAATTAGGGTTAGTTTAATATGACACCAATATATTTGAATCTGTTGATACTTTTGGCAAAAAGAGTCCACTTTCATTGAATTGCCTTCGCTGATTCAGTACAAATGGTCCCCTATAGACATAGATCTCAAATTGAACTCTCTAAAATCTCTATTTTATGCTGTGAGGTTTCTTAGAAATATTACTCTTGCTACTTACTGCCTCTTACAGGAGAAAGACTCTCAGGAAGTAGGTACCAGGTCCTGAATGCACTTATCTGATGAGTTGTTTTAGAAAGAGCAGCTTTTAGCAAAAATGATAGCTGATGTGACCTCTATTACTTTGAAGAAAAGTAAGATTTGGGCAAATACACTAAACTGGTCTAAGCAGCCACTGTCAGAAGGGTGAATCGTCCGTGTAACTGAGGATGGTCCTCTAAGTAGGAGGTATGTATAGCAGTCTGCACAGACAAGTCTAGACGTCATTGAAAGTACTGGTTTGTTTATTTGGATTTGATCACGAAGGAAGTCAAGGGAATTGTTACCCCGAGTATCCTAAGACGAAAGAATAGCCTGTTTCGAATCCAGCAGCTCTTTCTGAGACAGAAGACGGAGATTTTGCCGGGATTTTGTGAGTGGCATTGGGCAACCATAACTTCGCTCTTGTTCGGATTATTGGGGATTCACTAATGGAATTGTTCATCCTGACAACCAGGAAAAGGAAGAAATAAAAGAGTCTCACAGTGCTACACTGACCCATTTCATGTGGGTGCTGTAGGACGCGTGCTGTCTTTCCCGATGTATGATGTCTTCTCTTGTTTGTATTATTTATAAACAGTTTCTACTCCTGAAGGAAAATGTGATAGGCAATGATGTAGCCGTACTGCCCGGCCCAGAGTAAGGGCGCGGAAGTATTGTGTTGACTTGAATCGACATTATAAATCATGAATGTTGAAATGGGAATTCAAAAAGACTCCCTCCACTGTCATTTGCAGTGTTAGCACCCTTCAATATCTATTAATTTAGGTTTATTGCCATTAATAGTTTGGACATATTAATGATCAATAACAATATCACATATTTTATCATACTTTCCAATTATAAAAATGTTTTAACAAACATTAGCTAATGAGATGCAACAGCCCTGTGAAGTGGACAGGACAGACGTTATTATCTTTCTTTCTCAGATGAGGAAATGGAGGCTCAGAAAGGTCGAGTGATTGACCGATGTAAGATCCATCCTCCAGAATATCATCTTTAGCTCACAAGACTTAATTTTTTTTTATGTCAAAGCAAAACACCCGGCCTGTTTTGAGTAATACCTTTTATCGGACACACTGTACAATATTGACAGAGAGGCTCCTCTGCCTACAGAAATCCTTTCCTGGGAGTCAATCCCTTACTGACCTAGAGGGAGTTTTCCACATCCCCAAAGCTCATCTGTCAATATCGCGCCATTAGTCCAATAAAAGGTATTACTTCAAACTTGACTCTACATTTTGTCTGACCAATAAAAGCAAGTAATTAAAAATATTGAGTTAGGAGCCAAGATGTACTGGGTATTGTGATGCTCTGGTAGCTACATTCTTGAAAAATAATTTACTGCCGCACTATGAAAATACGGTTTATTTGTTTTGTCATCTGGACTTCTCCAAAAACCAACCCAGATTTTCAGAGCCAGGTATCTTTCGGCATGCCCCTGTCCTGGCCCCCTTCCTGGTGGAGCAGCACAGATGAGGCACTGAGCAGCAGACAGTGATGAAACAGGACCAAAGGGAAACAGGTTGAATCACTAATCTGGTGAGACAGCATGGCTCCGTGGAGGTGGGAAAGGCAGACACGTGGAAGACTCTCTGGTTCTATTTTTCCCCTATCCTTGACTTAGCCCAAAGTGGGAGGACTTAGTTCTATTCACCCATTTCACGAGGTTGTTGTTATTCAGAGCCCAGCGGTCTGTGAATGGCCTCACTAGAGAAATGGGGTTTCACGTGGGACAACCATATGATTAGTGCTCTCTTTGAAACCTTCTAGCCACTGACCGTTTCCACCCTCAGGCCACACTCAGAATGCTCACCTGCGCTACAGGTGTAATGAATGATTAATCATTACCCTAAAATGTAAGCTCCACGGGGTTAGGATTTTTTTTGTCCGATTTTTTGCTGCTAAATCCTAAGCCCCCAGAACAGCTCCTGGTACACAGTAGGCACTGAATAAATATTTGCAGAATGAATGAATGAGTAATAACAGGTAGATCTGGAAAACTGAGGCAGAGGCGTAGAATGAACTTCAGGCAGAGAGTACACAGTTCACAAATTCGAGGGGGTCTGAGGGACAGTAGAGTATACACTCTCACCTGGCTAACAGGGAAGACTGTTATCAGGAAGGATTGCTTGTTGTATGTAAAGGACCGGAGGCGATAATCTTTACTTAAGTGCAGTACTGTCACAACACAACCCTAGTCTGTATCACACGTTTTAAAGGCCGCCAGGCCAAGCAGATAATCCTCAACTTTATTTGTAAACTGAAGCTCCCCACCCCCATCAAAAACCTAATAAAAGCAGAAGCCACAGGCCGGCCCCATAGCGTAATGCTTGAGTTCGGCGCGCTCCACTTTGGTGGCCCGGGTTCACTGGTTCAGATCCTGGGTGCAGAGCTACACCACTCATCAGCCATGCCGTGGCAGAGACCCATATACAAAGTGGAGGAAGACTGGCACAAATGTTAGCTCAGGGCGAATCTTCCTTAAGCAAAAAAGAGGAACATTGGCAACAGATGTTAGCTCAGGGCAAATCTTCTTCCCCTCCGCCCACCCCAAAAAAGCAGAAGCCTCAAAGTTCTGTCATCACCATTATTAATGACTGCCAATCAAGATGGCATCGACCATGCTTCTCATGAATAATGTTGTATCCTTAGCACCCAGCAGATGCTAATTTTTTTAATGAAAGGATGAATATGTGTCAGGATAGGTAAATCCACAGAAGATCACCGTGAGGATGGAATGAGACAATATAAGTGAAATTGTTGCACCCTGCCTGGCATGGAGCTGGTGTTTGATGAATTATTAGCTCTAATCCTAACAGCAATCCTGGACAGGAGCTATTATTACTTCCATTTTACAGATGAGAAAATAAGGCTCAGAGAGGTTAAGTAACTTGCCCAAATTACCCAGTTACTTTGATTTCACAGTTTGTGTGCTTTTTCCCTATTCCTTGAAGTAAAGACGCTTAGAGATTCAAGTGCCATTTCTTTGGGTGCAGGAAAGATATGGGCCAGAAAACACCATTTTGTTCTGTTCCAATAAGAGTCATTGTGAGGCAAATTCTTGGAAATGTTCAGAGACAGTACAGAATACAAATGACAGCAGAATTAGATGATTGCTTTTGCTAGATAATATAATATTGTGGTTAAGAGACTAAAATCTGGGCTTGGACAGATTTAGGTTCGAGTCCCAGCTGCTCCGCTTAGCAAGCTATGTGACTTTCAGCCAGTTACTTAACCTCTCTGAGTCTCAAGTTCCTCCTCTATAAAATGCAGATTAGAAACAACACCTCTCTCACAGAATGAGAGAAGGTAACAGATCTGCATGTTGAGTTAGGTGCCCAGCACGTGGTAAGCAGCCTACAGCACACGTATCCCATTTTGATTTTAAAGAATTGGCTTTATAATTGGATTTGTTTCTTTGGGTCTGGCTTGATAACAATTAAATTGGCCTCGTGGAGACAGTAAGAAGTCCATTTTGAAGTGGGCACTCCATTAAGACAAATGGCTTAGAGGGGACGCTCCCATTTCCTTTGATGCTGTATTGTTTTGTTCTGTCTGGCCGGAGAGCAAACCAAACAGCAGTGTATTGATTTACGGTATAAAGACGCTACCTTTACAAGATGAAGGGCTAGAAACTTTATTTTCTTTTAATGAAAGTTCAGCTTCTGAGACCAAAGCAAAGTCGGCTGGGGGAACAAAGAAGAATGTGGGTTTTTTTTTCCCACCTACAGATTTGATTGCTTTTAATCCCACAGGAGAAGAGCGTCAGAAGGTATTATTACAGCATTAGCCCATAACCTCTTGAAAAGATGGTGACCAATGTAAGCTTACAACCTCGCACGGATTTTTGAAAAACAGTAAATGATCCCAAAAAGTGGCATAAATCTGTCTTGTGCAAGGAACTGGCAATTCCTAAGTTAGCTGAGGAAAATTCGTTCAGTTTGTTATTTAGTTTGTAGAAAGTCATCTTATACTGCCCTGTAATTACTTACAGTAATTGGTGTCTGAAGAGACATCAATTTGTTAGCAAAGTCTCAAAGAGTGTCATTTTCTTTCTTGCAGTTCTTTATCCTGGAAAATGTTTTAGGAATTTACCTATATGCCAGAAAAAGAGCAAGAGTGTAGAGACAAACCTAGTGATGGAAAAATAATAACTTAGATTTTGAAGAACTTTATCATTTTTCCTCTTAATTTAAAACAGAACTCAGGAATGTGGAAATGCATTTTAAAAAATTTTAATACTCAGCAGGTAATGTTTAACATTTCATAACATAGTACACTTGCTTGGGGTAGTTAGTATGCATAAATATTAAAACTCATTGACAGTATGTTTTAACACAATTTACATTTGAGATTTGAAAAAATGGTTGAAACTCACAGAGAAATGTTAGGTTCCACATTAAATATTGAGTTCTACATTAAATTTTCTTTTGGCTTCTTTTAAATGAACTGTTTTGAAATTAGATTTTAGAACAGACTTTTAATGAAAATATAGAAATAGAAAATAAATGTGTTTCATTCAAACAGATGATGTGGTTGAGAAATCAAGACATAAGAAAAACTGGAAGATAGAAGAGCTTTTGTGCCCCATGGCTAGAGGTTTCAAACAAAACTAAGCATCAAAATATTAGAACACACTAAGAGAACCCCATTGTCGCTAAAACTAATTAGTGTTCTGCTATTTAATGCAAAAGCCTACACGCCGTCTTGACCTTTTTACACCTCGTGTCTGAGGTTGTGCCATAAAACAGAGGGAAGCACAGAATGCCTCCAGATAGCCTCAGAGGTTTTCTTTTTTTAAGTAGTTCAATTGATTGTAACAATGTAGGCTGTGTGTAGGACTTATTTAAAGGTGCTGTTTATTAGATCTTGATTACAAGGAGCCAGTGAATTAAAGTAATGTCATGCTAGGGAACAGTTTCCAGGGCAGAACGACTGCCATTGCTTTTTAATGTGATGCTGCATGGTTTAAAATACACTCACCACAAAATGCCTGACTTTGAAAGTTACCTCTCAGGAAACCCGCATGACAGGCAGAGCGTAGAGCTTTAGATTCTCTGAAGAAGGTATAATAAAGCGAGATTTTCATGGTGCAGCAATGCAGTGTAAGAAACAGCTATTGAAGAGGACAACCCAGCAGGAGAGTAACTTGCAGACACATAGGGCCTTTCATTGGAAAATCCCCAGGCCCTTTGGAGGCTGTGACTCCTGAGCATCCCTCAAGGCAGAGGCGGTGTGGGAGTCTAGCAATGTCATTTTCTTGTGTTTTGAGTCTGACTCAAAGTGTTTCCAGAGATTTGTCAAAGGAGAAGAAGAGATGTAGAACCTTCAATGGCTCTCCAAGCCCTCCACGGTGGAGTCCAAACTCCTTAAAACAGCTCGCATGGTTGAAGACGCCCGCATATCGCATGGTTAAGCACACAGACCCTGGGCTCTGATGGTCGGGGTTGTGTTCAGGCTTTGCTGTATAGATAGCACAAGACCTTGGGGAAGTTATATGACCTCCCTGAGCCTCCATTTTCTCCTCTGTAAAATGTGGACAACAGCAGTCCCTCCTTGACGGGACTGTGGGGAAGATTTACTGATGTAGTGCAGGCAACATTCTTAGCATGATGCTAGTATACAGCATGCACTCGATAGATGGTAGCTAGTGACAATACTAATAGTGACTATTGCCTACCTTTCTAGCCTTGTCACCTGCCACTCTAATTACCAAACCAGCATTCTTTTTTTTTTTTTGAGGAAGATTGGCCCTGAGCTAACATCTGTTGCCAAGCTTCCTCTTTTTTCTTTTTTTCTCCCCAAAGCCCCAGTACGTAGTTGTATATCATAGTTGTAGAGTTGCAGCTCTTCTATATGGGACGCCACCTCAGCATGGCTTGATGAGTGGAGAGTTGGTCCGTGCCCGGGATCCGAACCCGCGAACCCAGGCCGCCGAAGCGGAACTCGCGAACCCAACCGCTATACCACTGGGCCGGCCCCAAACCCGCATTCCTATTTGTAGCTACGTAAATCACTTGCTCTTTGCAAAACACATCGTGCATTTTGTAAATATTCTGGGATATAATGTGGGTTATGTGCAAGCCTCCCTCACTAGGCTTGGAGCTCTTTGAGGGCAGAGGTCTTGACACAGTGGATTTCCGATGAATGAGTGATGTTTGCAATAAGACTTCCTCAGGGTCCTTTGTTGGTTCCACAGAGCAGCATATCTCAAAGTGCATTCCAAGAAACATTAATTCCATAAAACTATTTCTTAAAAGGGGGGTTTTGTTTAAATAAGTTTTGGGAAAACTGCTTATTCCATGTCTCTCTTAAGAGCTCAAAGTGCATAGTGGAATATTAAAGAATCGGAAGTCTGGGTAAAAACTGCTTGACTTAATTCAACTCAGTGTTTTATCTGACCAGGAACCTTGCTCCCCACTCCACCCCCTACCAATTAACCTCCATTATCTTCCCAGGGAATAAATTTAGGTGCTGCTATTCTAAATTTATTTAAATACCCAGAATTTTGTGAAATCATAAATAATGGCCTTAGCATTATTACTATCTAATAGAATTTAAGGGATTTCATTGGAAATTGAAGAGTGGTATTAAGGATTCCACCAATGACTGCCCAAGTCTGTAGCCCCTGGATCATCCTTGATCCTTTCTCCCTCATCCTTCTCCACCCAGACATCTCACAAAGACCTGTAAAGTTGTCCTTTGTAATGTCTTTGGCACGTGTCCCTCTCTGTTCTCACTGCCACCTCTCTATTCCGTTCCAAACCCTCATCGCCTGACAACAACAGGATGCTGAGTGGTCATTCGTGTCTCTGTCCTCCATCGCATTCTGCCCACTGCTGCCAGGTAAACGTTCATCACACATCTCCTTGAGCAGACTTCCATATGCCTGTTGTCAAAAGATGCAGTCCACCCTGAGTTTCCTTCCAAGAGATGTTGCAGATGATGGGGATGTGGGGAGGATGTTAGGGATGGTGGGGATGTTAGGGATGGTGGGGATGTGGGGAGGATGGTGGGGATGGTGGGGATGTTGGGGATGGTGGGGATGTTGGGGATGGTGGGGATGTTGGGGATGCTGGGGATGGTGGGGATGTTGGGGATGGTGGGGATGTTGGGGATGGTGGGGATGTTGGGGATGGTGGGGATGGTGGGGATGGTGGGGATGTTGGGGATGGTGGGGATGGTGGGGATGGTGGGGATGCTGAGCAGGTGGTGCTCTGGGTCCTTCACATCTGCTACAATCAGAGAAGTTCTACATTATCCTTTTTATATACTGAGAATAAGGTTATGTTTCAAGAAAGGATTCTGAATTGCAAATAGAAATAGAAAGCCACTGAGGAAAACTTGTTATTTTGGCACTCAGGGGTCCCCACCATCTAGTCTGAATTTGTTCCAGTATTTTCTCGTTGTTCTTTTTCACAAAGTTTTGCTCAAATCTGACCAATTTAATCATTATTTTTTGGCAATCCTTCTTGTATCTCATCTCTATTCCTTTGCTCAACCTATTCTAGTAATGAACACTGATTCTGTACCAGCCATTATACTAAGCACTTTATCATTCTAGTACGTTATCTCATTTTATTAACAACAACTCTATGAGATACGTGCTAATAATTATTCCCATTTTACAGATAAGACTTCAAGAAATTAAATAACTTGATTAGACTACACAACTATCTGGCAGGGCCGGGACTTGAGCCCAGGCTTCTGTGACTTTAGAGTCCCACGTTTGTAGGTGCTGCCTTTTGCTTGACAGCTTTCTCTTCTCCCATGTAATTACTTCTTTCAAGTCTACCCCTTCTAGGAAATCTTCTCTGACTTCTATATTCTGTAATATTCCTCCCTTCCATGAACTTCTCAATACTTACTATCTATTCCATGCATTTGATAATTACCACATACACATATACTATAATTTTAGGGGCAAATATTTTGTTTTTCCAAGACATTCTCTGAGGGCATGGAGATTTTGTACCAAATCTTCCCTCCAGGCCTACACAGCTTTTAGACCAGTGCTTTCCCAAAGGTGAGGGGTCACAAGGTTGACATGAATAGATGCTGGACCAAATGTCAGAAGACCTGAACTTTAGCTCTAGTAGCTGGGCGTGGGAGGAGTGGGACGGGAGTGCAGGGCTTGAGCCCAGCACTTCGTCCCTTGGAACCTCAGACTCCCTAGTTATTATAAAAGGGAAAATTACCTGCTCCACACCTGCAATTTAATATTGTTTTCAGGAGCAAATAAGATCACACGTGTAAAAGAATTATACAAATGCTCGAATGCTGCACACATGCTAAGTATTGTTATAACAGGGAACACCAACATATACGGGGTAGTGGAGTCAGACAAGGAGGTTCTGCAGAAGGAGATGAGCTGGAGCAGACCAGGGGAAGCTCGCAGAGGACACAGCATGGTCATGTCAGCAATCCAAAGGAGATCTTTTCTCTGTGCAACACTGCTGTCCTCTTATCCATCATTTAATGCAGCCCTGAGCTTCCATCATCTGAACCAACCTCTCAGGTCAGCGAGCCAGAGACTAACCTAAACAGAAGATAATATTTGCAATTTTTTTTAATGTAGTGGCCAGAAATGAAACATTTGTTAAATTAAAGAAAGGCTACTGCACGCCATGCCAAGTCTCTTTTTGTTGTCTGGAGAGTTATAACAATCCTCTCCTGGCAGTTAGTTTTAAGATCATTAAATGATCCTCATTTGCAATATATTTGCAGAAGATTACGGCCATCTAAATTGACCCTGAAGGAAGACTTATTTCATTAATGGGCTGTCCTGTGCTAATGCATAAAGCTAGAAAAATATATCTATTAAATTCTTAATGTGTAAATGATGTTTCTGGCTTTTTTCTTAATTACAAAGCAAAATGAGCCTGGAGTGCACTATGTCCTGAAAAAAATGATCAATTTCATCCATCTTTCAGGAGAAGAACTTTTTTTAGTCGATCTCCAAATTCCAGCTGGAAAAGCTCTTGCCGGGCAGCAGGCTCTGGACTTACTGCTTCCATCAGGGCTACAGCAAAATGTGCAGCCTGGCACACTGTGGGACATTTTTCTCCAGATTCCAATGAACACGACAAAGAGGTAATTTGAGTTCTTAGAGATGTTCCCTCTTCCCATTCACACAGTAAACCCAGCTTCTGCTAACTTTCCTTGAAGGATTACACAGGGGCTTTCTGTGCTTTGGTGCAAATGCATAACGAGGATGAGCACAGATTTGAAAATGAGTGATGTTTGCTATTGCTAGCTTATCATAGACATGCTGCATATTAATGCAGCTATAGAAGGAGATTTACTATACGTATTTCCAGTGTATGCGCAGAATCGCCTAACTAGAATCATAATCTAACGTAACCATAACTAAGGCGACTGGAGAGCAGCTCCTTTGAGCCACCGTGAGGTTGCTTACAGAGGAGGCAGCAATCACATGGGAGGTTCAGGGGTTTCTGCTCATAGTTGGTAGTTAGTGATGCTACTTTGATTTCCTAGGAGCTTTAATTGGTTAATACTAGTAATTCTCTTTAGACAAAAACACAAGAACACCAAGTTCTCTCTCTTTCGAGTTTGATGCGTTCTCCTCTGATGAGTGGAAATTAAACAGAAGCAGCTCATACCTGCTTTGCTTTTAGGAGAACAGCAATGGCTCCAAGCAGCAAATTAATAGTTATTGGCAGTGCAGAGATATCACATATATACACATATTTGGCTGTGAGATGCCCTGATTTTTATTCTGTCATATGTGGTACCTTTTAAAAAGAAAAATTGAGGTACTGGTATTCACATCTTGATAAATTCCAAAATTTCACACATACCTGCCTCCTATCCCAGCCCTGAATTTATGATACACTTTCAGAAAAGGTGCTTAAAATATATAAAAATGATAAAACAATTGAATGGGTAGCATTTATGAAATTGAGGGTGTTTTAGAAGGAAAATGTGAAAATTTGAATTTCACAGACAACTCCAAGTGTCCATCAAATTCATGATTCTGTTCATTGTAAGTGTGATTTCTTTTCCTGCTCTTGTGTGTTTGGTATATGTATATTATTGTCAAGGTTGGCTTGATAGATGTTGCTGTGAAAACCAAGGAAAGGAAAAAGATAAGCAATATTCCTTCTTAAAGTTTATTTTATATTTTTGTATGTTTCATGTGAACGTGTTGTACTCATCGAAGTTGAGAAGGAAATGGCTACTCAAATAAATTAGCACATACCTCTGATTTGTAATAGAATAATGCCCAAATTAAATCCAGTCAGCAAACCTCTAATACGTTCTTAGCATGGTGATACAGAAAAGAACCCTCTTGAAAGAGGAAAAAAAGAAAGAAAATGAAAAAACTTTATCTTGTGGACATTTTATAGGTTGAAAAATTTTGCATTATGAGTTTTTCAGAATGATGAATAAAATGTTTAAGAGAAAGTGCTCATATATTGCTACTTGGCTTTTACTTCACCAAAATGAATTCTGAAAGCTGTGCAGAGGGAGGAATTTTATGTTAAACCAGCTACACTATCAGACCATTATATTCCTATACACCGAGGACAAGAGGAGACTCTCACTCTGATGAAAGACCAAGACACTTCTCTTCCAGGGCCATCGCCAAGAACAGGAATAAAACCACCTTGAGAAATAGCACTGTGACAGTTGAAGATCTCAGAACAGCCGGAAGTGTGAGGTGCTGTCACGGATCATGGGCCTCCCGTCCGGTTGTGGAGCACTCGCAGGTTTGGAAAGTCATTTTATTTAGGAATTTTAGTCCTCAAAATCCAATCCAGCACATTTGCTCGTGGACAGAGTTTTAACCTGTAGTCTGCTAGACTAGGCTTCTTAACTGTTTTACAACCACCTTCGGGGAAAGTCATCTTTTCTACCAGAGTCTTGTAGAGATCAATTTTTTTAAGTATAGTTAAGGCAGTGGTTCTCAACCAGGGGACTTCTGCCCCCCAGGGGACGTTTGGCAGTGTCTAGAGTCATTTTTGATTGTCAAGGGGATGGGGGATGCTACTGACATCTGGTGGGTAGAGGCCAGGGATTCTACTTAACAGTCTACATGCACAGGACAGCTCCCCCAAAGCCAACAAAGAAGTATCCAGCGCAAAATTTTAATAATTCTGAGGCTGAGAATGCATGATATAATGTAATGCAGGCTGTTAAAGTACATAAATGCTAAAACTCAGTAGTTTACCACAGTAGTCATTTATTTTTTGCTTATGTAAAGTCAAAATGTATGTCTCTGATCAGTGGTCAGGTCTCCTCCAGGCAGGGGTTTAGAGACCCAGGCTCCTTCCACCTTGTGGCTCTGCATCACTAACACATGGTTTCCAAGTGTGCTGGGGGGCCCTGTATTAACGATTGCACTTGGGGGATTTTTATGGACTAAGCTTATGCTCATATTCATTTGACCTGGACTCAGTCACATGCCACACCTAATTGCAGGGGAGCTGGAACTTGCTGTTTAGCTCCATACTCAAGAGGAAGAGGAAATGGTTAATGAACAGCAAGCCACTCTCTGCCAAACTCCATATTTGTCTCTACAAAATATTAATTTCTGTTCAAATGAATGTCCATCCTATCATTCTTCAGGCCATTGAAAAATTATGGTTTGGTTTTAAAATTTTCCTGCCTACCTTGATGCCATTTGCAGTTTGGTAGCACATCGCAGCTTTTAAAGCGTTTTCACATACAGTATCTTTCCTGATCCTCGTGAGAATTATGTGAGGAGAAAAGGGAATAACATTATTGAGCATTTACTCTGTGCTCAAGAATTTATCTATACTAGCCAACAGACACATGAAAAGATGTTCAAAATCACTAACTATCAGGGAAATGCAAATCAAAACTACAATGAGATACCTCACGCCTGTCAGAATGGCTATAATTAACAAGACAGGAAACAACATGTGTTGGAGAGGATGTGGAGAGAAGGGAACTCTCATACACTGCTGATGGGAGTGCAAACTGGTCCAGCCACTATGGAAAACAGTATGGAGATTCCTCAAAAACTCAAGGATAGAACTACCATATGATCCAGCTATTCCACTGCTGGGTATTTACCCAAAGAACTTGAAAACACCAACGCATAAAGATACATGCACCCCTGTGTTCATTGCAGCATTATTCAGAATAGCCAAGACTTGGAAGCAACCTAAGTGCCCATCAAGGGACGAATGGATAAAGAAGATGTGATATATATACACAATGGAATACTACTCAGCCATAAGAAACGATGAAATCCAGCCATTTGTGACAACATGGATGGACATTGAGGGTATTATGCAAAGTGAAATAAGTCAGAGGGAGAAGGTCAAATACCGTATGATTTCCTTCATTAAGTAGTAGATAATAACAACAATAAACAAACACATAGAGACAGAGATTGGATTGGTGGTTACCAGAGGGGAAGGGGGGAGGGAGGAGGGCGAAAGGGATAATTCAGCACATGTCTGTGGTGATGGGTTGTAATTAGTATTTGGGTGGTGAACATGATGTAATCTATGCAGAAATAGAAGTATAATGATGTACACCTGAAATTTATACAATGTTATAAACCAATGTTACTGCAATAAACAACAGCAACATCAAAATAAAAAAACAAAAGAATTTATCTATACTAACTTGTTTAATTCTTAAAATAATCTTATGTTATAGATATTACCCTTATTTTGCATGAAAAAAAAAATGAGGCCTAAAGAGGCTAAGAGACTTGGTAGAAATGCCAGAGCCTGGGCTTTTGCCATCTCCTATGAGGTGATTATTAGGTATTATTATCCTCCTTTTCCAGCTAAGGAACTCACATCCCTGATCCTTACCCAGGGCTGCACAATTACAAAGTGGGGAAGCCAGGACACGAACTCCACTCTCCCCCCTCAGTCCCTCGCTCTTGCCCTGACTGCACCTTTGCAGATGTAATTTATTTCACCAACCAAGTCAGTAAATAAAACATCGAATTTTCTCCTGTAAGGATCAGCCTTTCTAGAACCCCATTCAGTATGTTCCCTCAGGGCTGACAATAACCCACGAATAATTGCTGTTTAAGCTTGGGACTCACAGTATAGTGCAGACATCAGATAAGGCTGGGTCCAAATCTTCACTCCAATGCTTATTAGATGGGTAGTGATGGGCAAGTCACTGAACCTCTTTGAGCCTTAACTTTCTCACCTGCAAAATGGAGATAAAAAGCCCATCTCTCAGAATGGCTAAGGATGAAATGGGACAAACATACAAGGTAATTCACACAGTGTACGCTTGGTATGTACAGGTGCTCAAGAAATGTTCCTTCCTCCCTCCCCTTCTTCACCCACTGTAGTGGACATTTGTGGGTTTTCAGCTTCACGGCATTCTCTTTTTTGATAAAGGCACCCCTATTTTCAGCATTACCTCCTCCTCACGTGTACAGGGTTGACAGAGATGTAAATCAAGGATCCCTTTTCTCCTTTAGCCCAGGGGTGGGCCCAGGACCCAGGTTAGGGCAGTCTCTCTGCTGGGACTCTGAATCTCGAGTAGAGTGATCTGAGGACAGAAAGAAATGGTTAATGTTCATTCATTTGAGAGGTAGGATTATTACAGAGGCCCTCGGACCTGCCCTTCCTTTTCCAAACCTGCTCCTTCAGCCGTCCAGTAGGTTCTCTATACTGCTGTATCTTTCCAATGTATTCTTTTTCTGCTTAAGTTAATCAGATTGAGTTTCTTTTGTTTGCAACAAAAGAACCCAACAAACTTACCCATCTATACAGTGATTAAATTTTTTTATTCTTGACAACAATGTCAAAAGGCACTAATTGCAGAAGCTGGATAAAGACAAGATCTATTACAGCTGTAATTTTTTCCTCAATATGATAGACCTGTTTAGAAGGACATTAAATTAGTGCAATTGGATTGTTTTTAAACCATAATCTTGCAGAAATTGATAGATAGATTTTTGATGATCATGCATTAATATTTATCCAAGCATGACTTTCTGGGACCCGTGCTAATTGATTAATGCAAAGTAGACTTAGACACGTTCCCTGAACTTAAGGGATTTCTACTCATTGTAGTCTAGGTCTACCAGATGCAGTTTTCTCCAAAATTAAGGCAAAAAAAAAATCTGTTTTATTGGACCTGAATTTGTGGGTCTTGAATTATGTGGATTGTCTGTCTCTCCCCTAAAATTAATCCAATAATTGATCCTGGGAAGCCGTCTTAGAGATACGAAGTGTTTTTGCCTGTGTAGAATGTTGAAGGCTGAGAACCACCTGACAGTTCCTCTTTAATGCCTTGGCTTGCTTTGGAGGGCCCCATAGGAAAGAGCTGGGAGAGAGACCTAGGGAGCTACTTTACAGTAAAATTCCCCTAGGAGGCTCTGTTTTCAAACCTCACAAGCTTCAAAGCCAGCATGTTAGGGAGCTCTGGAATTGCTCTGGGGGGAAGGTTTCATGCAGATGAAACGCCTCTTCCACACTTTGCTACTCCTCATTATCAAACTGTCAGTCTTCCCACCAGCACTCACTTTCTGGGGTGAACGGCTGGAGCAGGAAGGTTGGAGAAGATTATCTGTTAGTGCTGGGAAACAGTGTCTTCCTTCCCAAGAATGCAGAGTGCCAATAGTAGTATTTGATGAGCTTCTTCTAGTCCTATCATGAGTCTTTGGTGCACACTGTATAAAATCAGACTTACCAAGGGATATTTTCTCCTGCCTTTTCCAAAGCCCAGAATCAAATTGTAAAGGAGTGAGTGCATTCCTTTAGGGCTGGTATATTACCAGATATCTATCATAGGCAGGGCTAAATTCGTGAGTGATCCATTGAGATAATATCGGGAAACAACTTTTGAAGCTGAAATTTGGTATGCAAAGATAAGATAGCAGGGTCTTAAAAGACTAGAATTATTTTTTGATCAGCCAAAAGTTTGTTGAGTGCCTACCATATGAAAGGCATGTGTACTCTGTCCAAGAAGACACTGTGGTTACCATCAAGTTGATTAAAATGTGACTGAGGAGCCGTTATCTCTATATATGTTGTGTGTACAGACATTTACCTTTGAAAAACAACTAACATCAAACAAACCATTAAACTATATTCTAACCACACTGGCCTTTCTGTTCCTGGAAGATGCCACATCTCTTTCTACCACAGGGCCTTTATAAATGCTAATTCTTGTTCACTTATTCAACTTTTATTGAGTGATTACTTTGTGGGTGGCACACAAGATTCTGGTTCTCATGGAGCTTATTTCCTAGTTGGGGGAAGTAGACACAAACAACAAACAAATTGTCAACACTGATCATTGCTAGGAAGGAACTGGCAGATGGGGATCCGGGAGATGGTGACTGGAGGGTGGGGTGGAGCTGCATCCCATGTGGAGGGTGGGGTAGGCTTCCTGGAACAGGCAGTTTTGAACTAGGACCCAGATGCTGGAACCCAGTTATGTGAAGAGCATTCCAGGCAGAGGGAACAACAAATGCAAAAGCCTCATGAGATGGAAACAAATTGACATGTTTACAGAAGAGAGAGAAGGCCAGGGGGCTAGAGGAGTGCCGGAGGGGAGACTGGAAAGAGAGGAAGTCATGAAGGAGGCAGGACCAGATCCCAGGGCTTCAAAGGCCATGATAAAGAGTTTGCTGCTCTTCTGCCTGGAAGACAAGCCCTTAATCTGCTTAAATCAGGCTCCCCCTCCTTAGCTTAAATGCCACCTGCTCATGGAATCTTCCCTTACGCCCCAGTCTAGGATCACACCCTCTATTGTTCACTCTCACAACACACTGTCCTTCTATGTTGCTGCACTCACAATTGAAAGTAAACAATCATTAATGTAATTATTGTTTAATATCTGTTCTCCAAACTAAACTCTAAGTTCCTTGAGAATAGAGATGGGTTTATCTGGTTTACTGCAATGGGAAGAATTAAATTCTCAGTAAACATTTATATTTTAGCATTTACTATATACTGCACACGTAGAAGATGCTCTATAAAGATATACTGATGGAATGAAAGAACGAATTAACATAGCTTTTTATCCATCGCCTCCCAGTTACTTTCTCTGCCTGGATGTGCAGCAGCCCACTTTGTCCGTGAGGATGCGGAAGATCCCCTAAGATGGGTGATGGGAGAATGTGTCCACCCAGAGGTTTGGGTCAGAGCTGGAGTTGAACAGCAGTTCCATTGTTTTCTTGAAAGCCTTAATTACATGTTCTCAGTTCTGAGTGGGTGCGAGGTGTTTCCTTTTCTAACCTTTTTTTCTTTCAAGTCCCCTTCCTCCCTTTCCCCTAAATCAGCAAGTGGTGTAGGGGGAGTGGTTGGTATCAAAGAAGGAGAAAGCCAGAGGTAGGCATCATGGAGAGAGTTTACTTTGGGTCTATATATTTTTTTCCATCACAAGCCATGATTTGGCCCATATTGTAGATAAACGCTTATTAATTGTATTAACATTTCCGTTATGGTATCAGGTATGACACTACTGTCTACCTCTAAGAGTCATGCTGAATAGCTAAGTGAATTCAATTTAGAAAGACCTTGTATCCCACCCTGTGGGGCCTGCTCATGGGAAATGGACAGGACTTGCTGACAACACTGTGGTTCGTCTTGGATTGTCTTGTAGTGGATCAAGAGGGAAAGCTGCCGAGAATGAGCACTAGACCTAGAATCGAAGGTCCAGTTTTAACACCAGGCATTGTCACTTGGAAGCTGTGTGTCTGCACGCAAGCTGACTAAATGGTTGGACTGTTAGTTTTGTAATCTATGAAAGGGGATGATGTTCACCTCACAGGATTGCTACAAGGATTTAATGAGATGTCCTACGAATACCTGGTCCACAGTAAGAATTCAGACATAAAAGTTTGCTGAATGAATATTCTACTTCCCAATACGTTATTCTTTTCCTGATTGATCCTGAGCTAGAGTTCTTCCCATTCATACATTCAGTGAATACTTACATTTGCTTAAGAAGGTTCAGAAACTGGTTTTCAAGATACATTTTGGGAAATATATTTCTGGATTGGAAAAGAGTAAGTTATTGAAATCACTGAATAACAATAACAACTACCAGTTACTGTGGGCATTCCGTGAGCCAAGTATTGGGGAAAAGTCTTTTCCTATGTGATCTCACTTACTGCTATTACAGTTTCTGAGAGGGTAACTAAGTTTCCAAGGTGACCCAGCTAGAATGTTGAGGGCCAGGATTTTAACCCAGTTGGCTGGACTCCAAAGCCTGTGTTCTGAATAGATATCATACATAGCCTTCTTCATAGGATTGTTGTGAGGACCAAATGACAAACCATATATGAACATGCTTTACAACGCAAATAAAGTACTAAGTGTCCCTTTATTGTCATTGTCATCAGCAGAAGTGACTGATTTGGTGGTGTTACCCAGGGTCAACTATGCTTCCAGGGGTAGCTGAATGCCAGGTCTACGTGCATTTGAAAATTCTATTATTTAAAGCAAGTTGTTGCATCTGTTTTATTCAAAGGACTGATGTTCTCTTTTGTCTACCCTGACCTTCCCAAATCAGATTTATTGATGGGGTGGATGGGTGGCGAGTGGCTCTTCCGCATCCTTCTGGAAGATGCCCACACAGGGCCATGCCGTCTATAACTGATGGAGGATGCCTACACACGGCCACGCTGTCTATAACTGATGGAGGATGCCCACACAGGGCCACGCTGTCTGTAACTGATGGAGGATGCCCATACAGGGCCATCTTGCTTGTAACTGGCTGGTCATGCTTTGCTTTTTGTTTTGAGCCTGGGAAAGAGTAGCTCTCTTAAAATTACCCTGATTCTGAATTCTTCCAAACTGGAACACAGCGGCTTCCTAAAAATCAGGTGATATAGAACTCACCGCATTCTCATTTTAGAGGAAAGGAAAAAAATCCAAAATGTAATTTTCAGTTCTCTGTGTTCTAAGTACCCTCTCTCCTGCCAGGCCCCTGCCAACATCTTATGGGCATTCAACTTAAAAGTCCATTTCCATTTTACATAACGGATTCATCACATCATAGATTATTTTTCTAATTCATGTCCTCAGGACACATGGAATATCTATGATCTAAGAAAATGTTTATTTGCTTTGTTCTATTGCCCAGTTAGCTTTTTATAAGTTCAGACTCTGTGTGTGTGTGTCTGTGTGTTTATACAGAGAAAGGGTCACATTAAAACCAGAGAAAATCATCTTCGAAATTCTCCCTTTACATGGAGCAAATCAGTCTGGTCTTTATCCCTACTGGAGAAGTGCAAACAGCACTGACATAGCTTCAGAGTGGTTTATGCCCTTGACAGGTCAACCAGAGGGTAGCTGAAACTGAAGAAGTCACCTGCCACGGTGCCAGCGGAAATGAAAATTACACCACTCATCCTCACGAGCGCATTTCCAAAGGGACTATTGAGCGGTATTAGAAGTCTCTAAGCAGATGCCTCTGAACTTAAAATACACTTAATTCCTCAGGATTGTCTTGTAATTAATTTACCCAGATAGACTCAATGAGGAGGACGCGGGGCAAAGCATCACATTGCTCAGCAGTTTGCAAACTTCGGGGACCACTAAGATAAATAATTTGATTTTTTTAAACATCTAAATTCATTTCCCTTATAAGTGAGAATCTGGAACAGCATACAGGGAAGAAAAGCACTTTCCAATTTTATAATTCAATTTCCTTAAAAAAAAAATCCAGCTACTGTAGCAGGAAGGACTCCATGTAGCTGACATCAAAAGAATGTCCCTCATGCTTTGGTTACAGCTTTTACTCCTATTAACTGGCCAGGCTGTAAACATCTCGCTGGATGTGGGAGCTCGCTCCTAACTGTTGTCGTTACACACACAGTGCTGGACAACATGCAGCTCTCACATACTTCCCGGGAACACAGCTTGTATTTCAAGAACAGCCAGATCTCATGTGAGCACCGACAGCTGTATTTTTCTAGTATTAAGGACTGCAATTTAAAAAGCGCTCAGATTTTTTTGAGGTTTTAGTACAAATTTGATAAAATAACTGTCCCTGGAGGTTGAAGTATAGTGGTGTGGTATTTGGATGGGCAGGTACTCCAATGGGGGGTACTTAATGTCATGTTTTTTGTTTTCTTCTAGAAGCTAAGGTTTTGGACTTATTTGGATCAGAGTCCCATTCTGGCTCTCTCGTTGACCTTAGGTAAACTTCTTAACCTGTAGAGGCCTCAGTTTAATTACTTATTAAAAGAAAATGATGACAGTGATAATAACAGGTGGTATTTGAAGAATGAGGAGCTCACATATATGTTCTACCTGGAGTCGTGCCTGGAACTTACTTAGTAAGTGGTAGTTATTACTGCTATTTGCTTTCACACGAGGGCACCTTGTTCATTTATTTTATTCCTTTAAAAGATATTTATCCTGTGCCCACTCTGTGCCCTGCAGTGTGCGGGGCATTGTCACATATCTCGTCTCTTCGTCTTCACTGCAGCCTTATCAGTGGGCTTCATTGTCACCACTTCATAGGGGAGAACACTGAAGCTGGAGGGGCTCGGGAATTCGCTCAAGTCCACGTGGCTGGTCAAGGTTGCAACCAGACTTGAATCTGGGTCCGTCTTTAATGAATATGTACTCGTGTGTGTCTCCTGGGCAATAAGCACCCAGCTAGGCACTGGGAACAGATGAATGAGATGCCACCACGTCCTGTTTGGGGATGAGGAGAGGAGAGACAAGCACCACCTCAGCCAGACCCTGACAAGTGCTATCATTGTATGAAAAAGATGGTAGGGAGACTCAAGGAGTGTGCAATTGATTGTGACTAGGGAAACTGGGAAGGAGGTCACAGAGGAGGTGACTTCTGAGTGGGTCTGGAAGAACAAATGAGATTTTAACAGATAAAGAAGGAATTTGCTGGTAGAGGGAATTTGCTGTGCAAAGGCATGAAGCCTTGGTGTATTTCAAGGACGCTGAGGAATCCTAGGTTCAAACCCCCCTCTAGCATTTACAAGCCGTGTGACGCTGGGCTAGCCTAGCCCTTTCTACTCTGTTTATGTGACACACCTGAAAAACGGGAGTGTAAGGACACAGTGGCTGTGGAGCGAAAAGAGACGTGCATACGCAGCGTGCAGCACAGTGCCTGGCCCGATAAGTGTTAGCCTCTGTCTCGTCGCTGTCCTTCCTCCATGTCTTTGCTCACGCTGTCCCTTCAGAATGCCCTGGTGCGCCACCCGCTCCCCAGCCTCCCACCTCAGCCAGCTTCTCACACACCTGCTTCCTCTCGCTCGAGGCATAGTGTCCCCTGGAGCGTGCTTCTCAACTCCAACGTGCAGATGGCAGCCAGGCGTCTTGCTGGAACGCAGACTCGGATTCAGGAGGTCTGGGGTGGGGCTGGCGAGTCCCTGTTCCCAACAAGCGCCCCGGCGATGCTGCTGGCTCCAGCACCACACTTGGAGTGGTAAGGGGCTGTAGCGGTGTCTCGCAGAGTGGTGTCTGCACTTCTAACAAGCTTCCATGACGCCAGCTCCACTGTCCACGGAACACACTTCGACTGGTGAGCGTTCAGTGCACCACAGAAATCCTCGTTTTAAAGGCGCTCTGTGAGTGGAGCCTCACCTTTCTGTCCACCCTTTTCTCCTCCCTCACACAATGATCTGTTCCAGGCAAACTGGACTCATCTGCTTTCTCCTGAGCACGCCCTCCACGCTGGCCTGGAAAGCTTTCCTTGAAGCCCCACCTTCTTCAGGATCCACCTCCATCACAGCTCTTACCACACTGTATTGAAATATGTATTTACACGTCTCTTTCTACTTCCAGACTATTATTCTACTAACTATAAGCTACAATACATGCTTCAATAATTACCACATTAATATTAGTACTCAGTTGTGTACCAAGAGGGCAGGGTTTGAGAATGATCATTGTATTCCTTTCCTAGGGCGGCCTTAGGCGGCCTTAACAAAGTAGCACAAACTGGATGGCTTAAAACAAGAGGAATCTATTGTCTCACAGTTCTGGAGCCTGCAGGTCTGAAATCAAGGTGTTAGCAAGGTTGGTTCCCACTGGAGGCTCTCAAGGAGAATCTGTTCCATGCGTCTCTCCTAGCTTCAGGTGGTTGCTGGCAATCCTTGACGTTCCTTGGCTTGTAGATACATCACTCCAGTCTCTCCCTGGTGTCCCATGGTGTTCTCTCCTTGCCTGTGTCTACCTCTGTGACTCTTCTCCTCTTCTTCATTTGGAGAACTAAGACACCATTAAGAAAATAAGGGCACCAGACATTGGATTAAGGGCCCACCCTACTCCAGTGTGACCTCATCCTAACCAATTACATCTACAACGACCCTATTTCCAAATAGGGTCACATTCTGAGGTTCTGGGAAGGACATGAACTTGGGAGGGATGCTATTCAAACCAGTACAATCATTGTTTAGAATTGCTGGTGATAAGTAGACCAAGACGTGTTCAGGTTTGTAAATTCTCTGCAGATAACGCTTGCAGCTGGAGTGGACCATTCCCTCTGTCCCTCCTCACCCCTCGGTATACCATTGTTCATATGTCTGACCTATTCCAATAAAATATATTGTCATATCCATTTTGTGTTCACTGAACAGAAGAAACAGTACAGAATGTGTTTCTCAGGGCAGGTACTGTGTTTTATTCATTTTTAGATTTACCATGGCACATACTGGTTACTCAAGAAATTTTTGCTGAATAAACTGTTGACCTGAAGGTTTGATGACTATTTCTCTGCTCAAATTATAAGAATTAATTCTTTAAATCTCTACTTCACATCCATAGTGAAGATATTAAAGGTAATTGGATTCCTAATAGTTGATCTTTTAAGAGGATGTGGGATAATCCTATTTCATCCTCTGAGAAGATTAGGCTCTTCAAAAACTCAGTTATCTCTAATGCTGTTTTTAAATCTACTTTGTGCTTCTTTAAGAGAAATATTTTCTCAATCAAGTAGCATAAGGAAAATGGTCTCCTACTGAAAGAAACAAGTGTGACAGAAGACAGTTGTATAATAATGTTGTAACATTAGGGTTATTATATTTTGAAGTCTTCATCAAGCACCAATTAGAAAAGGAGAGCTTACTCTCCTCAGGAAAGCTCCAAGTTTACCTGTTTAAGACGATACTGCAATGTTTTGTAAATGTAGTTTGCCTGATATCATTTGGAAAGTGATTAAAGAAAATAAGAATTATTCATTCATTCATTTAACAAATATTTGATTGAATTTCTTACTATGTGGCAGTTTCTATCCCATTTGCTTGGGGTTTCTTTATTGCTAATTTATACACAGTCATGTAGTGGTTTGCAGCTGATAAATGTGCCAAATGAAGAAGAAAATCTCCATCCTGAGGGATTTATAATACAGAGAGTCAAACCCCAAAGAAACTGTCACTTTCAAAATATCATAATATTTCCAATCCTTGTTTTTTCTTCTTTTGACTTTCCATGACAGGCCAGTTATGGCAGAGTAATTCGGAAGTCTGAGGGCATTGACAATGAGCAACCTATCATGCTAACGACAAATTCTGGGCCTACACTGTGGGGAGGAAAATGTGAGATGTTAGAGCCAGTGCACTGAACAGTTTATGTCTCACATTTTAATGCTTGTAGGTTCATGTACACGGCTGTTATGACGTTGTCTCATTATATGGATAAAAATCTTTTTGTCGACATGTTCAAAGTAACTTTGAAATTAGAAATTTGTACCTTCATTATCAAAATCAGCCTGAAATTGTCCTGTGGATTTTACTCCATCTCGGCACATACACATAACCGAATGAGCGTATCGATCTTCTATGCCTTTCTACCTTTCTCGTGTGTGTCCTGCGCACTGATATGTGTCCAGCAATCAGGCAGCGGAAGCAGCACAGACCTGAGGTCCAGAGAGTTTGGTTCTCGTCTTGGCTCCGTCCCCGTCAAGCTGGGTGACTTTGGGCAAATCACTGACCCTCTCTGGATCTGCTCACTAGAGAACAAGCTGGTTGAGTTTGTACACATTGCTATTTATAGAATAAGAAATTCTCTTTTCATCTCTTCGAGATTGTTGAATACTTTCTATTCTTTGAACTTCTTTTATATAATAATATGATTGATTCAATCATTTTCTCAGGCCTGCCTGGTCTGATTAGGAAAGGTCTAGAGGGAATCCTGCTTAACTGACAATTTGGGGGCAGAAGCGTGTGGCAGTTCGGCATCTCGGTGGGGGACTGCTTTGGGAAGGGGCATTTTAGCTCATGTAGTTTTGCTTCCATCCCCCTCCAGGAGGAAAATGGCTTCAGACACAGTCACCTTTATCCATGAGGCTGAGCTCTGCCACACGCAGGGATTAGCATCTGTTTTGGTGTTCACATAAATTATTTAGATTAACCTCAGCCTTTCTCCAGGTCTTCAAAATTTAATTTCGAGTAAATTACTTAAAATCCATAAACATTCATCTAATTTTTCTTAGAGGCCAATGTGGACTGAAAGGGTTGATCCTGACATCCAGGACAGCTCCACCTGGTCTTGCAGCACATGAGTTTCCCTGACGTTTGCGTGTCGGTAGAAATGCTGTGCGTTGATCAATGTTTTAAGTGGACGAGCTATTGGAGGCAAATGTGCGGCGACTGACCTGGTGGGACAATCACCCGATCGTACGTCCATTTAATGACCTCAGATGTGCTTGGTAAACCACGCACCCTCTCACCCCAGCATCCTCACCTGAGATGAAGGTTTAATTTCCATGGCTTCCGAGGTTCTAAAACTCTTTGATTGAAATTTAACTTTTTATGTATTAGCCTGTATTAAATTACACAGTTTCTGTAATTAGCACCACAGTTTGCTTGAAAGAAATTTGATTCCCAAGACTTTCAAGTACATGTTTGAAGTGATTATACAGTAGGATTATGGGCACGTATTTTGGAGTTGGCCAGGCCTGGGTTCAAATCTCTGCTCTGACATTTACTAAAGCAAGATGCCGTAGCTCTTTTAGACTCCCTCTTCTCATCTGTAAATGTGGATGCTAATAACATCTGCTTCACAGAGCTGTGGTCAGGATGAAATGAGATAATGCACAAAGCATTTAGGACAATGCCCGGCACAGGTGACTATTTTTCTTACTGTAACCACATCGGGATTGAGAGCACTATGAAGAAAAACACTATAAGTACGTTTGTTTAATTTCAGATTGAGAGAATGACTGCAGGCAAAGATTAAACGACTTTACTCCCTAAACCGTGCTCAGATTCAGCAGGACACTCTCATCCGGGCAGGACCGTGTCTGTGGAGACGAGGCAGCATCACCCCTCAGAGTGGCACTCGTACTGATAAATCATCCCTGGCTGTTCACTCTTCAGATTAGCAGATGAAAGAGCATCTTTTGGCAATGGAACAATATTTATAAACTAAATTTATTGATACACATGGTCTTGGTTATTATTTTAATCTTCCTCTCTAGGTATCTTGTAAGAAAATATGAGTCTTGTGTTTACTTCTGTTTGTTGATGCTTTGATAAATCAGACATTTTTAGTATTCTATCAATGGCAAAAGTCTAATTGCCTTATTGTATTCTGATTTATTTCTTTCCTTACTTTCTTTGCATCTGCAGCCCAACAAATGAGTCTCTGAAGAGATATATGTTATGATACAGTGTCAGCGAAATTAATCCTGATCAATTTTAAAGTTCACATTTTTATTTGATGACTTTCAAGGGAATCACTAAAACTGAGATTGACTTGGTCTCTTTTGTTGGTTAAATATTGTTGTTTGAAAGCAGTGGAGCCAGAGTGAAGAAAGGGTCCTTCTTGCGTTCCTGACTCTGTTCTGTCTCCGAAGGCAAGCTGCAGCAATTCCTCTCGTCTGTGTATAAAATGAGGCTAATTGGTCAAAGAGAAAACGGTGGTTCAAACAGGCTTGTCACTTTGGAATCTCACCAAGACAAGAAGCCCAATTCTAACCAAAATGAGAGAAAATTGAGTGCTATTGAAAACCCACCTCTCATCCTTTCAGTTTCTCCAGATACTTTTATTTTTCACAGTGGTCAGACTGTTGCGTCCTGTCTGTGTGGTGTTCTACAGCTAACATCTCGTCTGCTCCTCTGGATTACTCACGGAGTGGTGGGGGATGTCACCCTACCCTCTTCTCTGGGGGGATCTAGGACTCTGAGGAAGGAAGCCGTTTGGCCAAAATCACACAGATGATAAAATTTAGAGGGAGGATTTCTATAGGTGGTTATATATTCTTATTTGAAAAATAAGAGAAGTGTTTGCACCCAAATGAAGACGAATATTGAGACTACATATCATTTAATAATAAAGGTAATTAAAGATGAAATTCTGGATAATATTTAGCACTTACTTTTTCATGCAAGGACATTGAAAACCCCTTATATAATTTAATATATAATTTTCAAGTTCTAACACAAAGGACACTGCCTATAGTTGATTGAGAAACACAAATGGTCTGGGAAAGGAATTTCTGTTTTCTTCCACAATTGAACCTTACCAAGATTTCTATACTGCTAATATAAAATATATTTGTGTATAACCTTTATACTGTTTATTAATGCTTTTCATCCTTGTATGCATTACTCGTGTATTTCTTATTTTTATAATGCCATTTTTCTTTGTTCTGTATTTATTAATACAAAATAATTCTGAAAAAAGGCAAAGAAATCTGAATAATGTTTCTAGAAAAATCTATAACATTGTATATGAAAGCACCACATGCAAATATGTGCTGTTACTCAATACGGCAAAAGTGCTAAGCACATTTTTAAAAATTCCTGGTTTGCATTTTAAACTTTATCTCATGCTAAGCATTAATAAATATTGAAGGAAATAGTCACTATGTAATTAAACAGAAATATGAAAATAATGTCAATTTGGTGATGACCAGCATCTGATACTTGTAAAACTGGTGACATTTATAGTGGGGGAAAAGCCCTAAAAGCATAGATATTGAGATTCTCTACTTTCAGAGTCAAGGAGCAAGGTAAATAAATGTGCGTATGAATATGCTAATTATTTAGAGCCCCTCTCCTCTGCAAATCTCCCCTCCAGCATGACTGCCAAAAACCAAACCTGAGGGAACTTTGGCTAACTTTAAATCACAGAGCTCATTGTTCTTGGAGCAAACCGATTTTATTTTTTGCCTCTTTCTGTTTTTTTTATCGTTAATGTCAAGCAAACATTTATTTCAGGTGCAAAGCCTCAGGATATGTTAGTGAAAACAGGGGCTGGGCTGTGCTAGTGCTTACTGCCCACTAAGTGGGTGGGAAAAGGGTGTTCTGACCCTCTTACCCTTCCCACCAGTCTCCCTAACAGCTTTGGCCTTCGGGTCAGCTCAATTTCCCCTCCACTGAGTGGCCATTACAGTGCCTGCTCGGTGATAAATGCTTTTTGTAAGAGACTGCATTGCCGGCAGCCAGCGCTAGGGAAGTCTGCCACCCGGGCCAGCCAGCCAGACTAACACGCCAGCCCGAGATGGGCCGGTTACCTAGCAACGTGCCTGGCCTCACCAAAATGAATAGACCCACAAACAAAAATGAAAAGGAGATAAAACGAGTCAAAGTACAAGGGGCGAGGAGGTTAATATTCCTCTATCGAATAACTTCGTTTCAGAGAATTGCATTTTAACCTTTTTTTCCAAAGCCGGAGGTGGAGACATGGATTGGAAATTAAATTAGGCCACATTTGTATTTTTTTAAGTGTTTTCTTTTATGCAGAATTCGCTTTCCATCTCTCTGCATGATTTTCTAACTTTCTCTTAAAGTGGAAGGAGAAGCAACATTGGAGGGGCACACGGGATGGATGTATCAAGATTTGACTTCCCCCGCACCACATGGCTGTGTGGCTTTGGGCGGGTAGCTTGGGTTCTCTGTTGTCCAGCTTCCCTCTCAATAAAAGAGGATGGCAGGGGTCCTTTATTAATCATGATGAGGGAGGAGGTGAAACATTTTATGCCAGGGAAAGACTCTCATTGTCCTTAAATCTAAACACAACTAACTCTTACTCTTCAATTTAAGATGTTATCTTATAGATTAGTGAAAACTGTGCTCAATTAAATAAATGGCTTTTAGCTTTGAGGTTCAGGGTGGCCTCCAAATTATTAGGCACTTTGATATCACGTGTGTGGGTAATTTTGAGCATCTACCATCTACCATGCACCAGGTACTGTACAAGGCCCTTTTCAAGTATGTACTAGTGTTTGTTAGGTGAAAATGGATGAGTCCAGATTCATTCAAAAAAGTCATCTGATAAATTTTTTTGTGGCATCTACCAGTCCAAGGATCGGTATCTTGATCCCTCCTACCTCATGCCATAAACAGAAATATAACTGCAGAAACATAAACGCAATATTCATAAATCCTTCCAATCTCCCACTTGTCATCCTCCCAATCAGTGGCCTCATGCAGGCCCCCATCTCTCATCTGGATTACTAGTTTAGCCTCCTAACTTCCATACTTTAAATCTTCTCCCCTGTAGTACACTCTCTGCCAAAATTAGTTGCAAAGGTGGCTTGAGTCCTTTGCTTAAATTCCTCATTTGATTCATTTTTGCCCAAACTCCTTATCATGACTCATTACACTCCCCACAATCTGTTTCCTCTCTGACTCCTGTGCATCCTGAGTCTCATGCTAATCCACAGAACTGCTCTCAGTTCCCAGACACACCATGCTCTCAAGCTCCCTCCTGCCTGGCACGTACTGTTCCCTATGTTAAGATGTGCTTCCCTGTTCCACTCTTCCTTCCAGAAAACTGGTCCTTCCTTAAGGTCCAGGCCACATGCATGTCTGCGACCCTCAGGTAGATCCCTCCAATATGCTCTCAGGACCCTTTCTACATAGGCCTCACCTTGAGCAAGTCCCTGACCTGGTCTGTCCGCATCTGTAAAATGGCATTAATAACGGCGCTTACTTCATAAGGCTGTGGTGAGGAGTAAACGGGGGAATAACATAGAAAGTGCTTAAAACCAAGTGTGGCATGTCATAAGCACCCAATGAACATTAGCTCTTATAAAATCTCAAATGCAGCATCTGTGGGATAATCCCTGTTCAGGTGTTTGCCTCACCCCTCAGATGACGCAATTTCCCTGCGGGCAGGAAGCCTGCCTCCATTAGCGCCGTGTCCCTGTGCTCGGCAGGTGTTTGCCATTCTAGTTGGTGCTCAATAAAGGTTTGCTGCAATAATGAATGAATGAATGAATGAATGAAACAACGAATCAACGCGTAATATTTCTAGGGCTGCCTGGGTTAATGAGGGATTTTGTTCCCTTTATGGCTTAGTATCCGTTCTCTTTAAAACAAACTTCACACCTAGTCAACTTTCCTCTTGAGGCTGTGGTTTTAGGATGCTCACTAAGACAGTGTCCTTTTCTCAGCTTCTACCTCTATTGGAAAACCACCATAAACTCTCTTTTATTACACGGGCTGAACTTGGACACTTGAATTCCAGAGTTGCCTGGAAAAACCCTGTAAAGTGATTGTGCTATTTTTCGTTTCATGGCTGTTAGATTTAGCTTCACTGTAGATTGCCTGCAAACTTTATGGGGTTCCATCTGTAAGCCACACTCTGACTTCTTACCGATTCTCTCTTGTGTTATAAGAAACAGAATCAATATTCTATTTTAAAATATAAAAAAATGTTTATCTATCTGCTACAAAAACTCATGTTGAGCACAAATCATTATTTTTAAAAGTAGTCACAAATTTGCGGCCTGACCATAAACTAAAGCTCCAGAGCCCTGCAGACTACACGTTACATTGATTGGTATAGAGTATCCACACAAGAAGAAATCACTGCCCAGTGGACACCTGGTAGAAGATGAAGCTTTTTGGTAAACTTAAGAGCCTGACAACTCTGTTTTTATTTTCTTTTCCCTTAAAGAGAGGCAGACTGTACTTGTGGAAAGAGCATGGACTTTGGAGACAAACTAACCTGGAAACAAGCCTCGTTTTGCCATTAACAAGACAGGTTAGACTGGCTGAGGTACTTACCTTTTCTGACCCTCAGCTTCCTTATCTGTCAAATGGGAATCTTCCTTCCAGAACTTCTACAAGGATTAAATGAGATGCCACATATAAAACGCCAGCACAGCGGGTGTACAATGGTTTCTCAACAATCATCAGCTCCCTCCCCAGTCTCTTTTCCTTTGTTCTTTCTGTTCAAATAACCCCCTGACACACCCTCCCAACTCCGTGCCTGAGGTTTTTCTTTCCTATCACAGTATTCTGGCCTCCAGGGATGGGACTCTTCTTTATGGCTCTGGCCCCCAAATAATCTTTTTTTCTCGCTTCCCTTTGAGATGCTCTGGGATACAGAAAAGAGTAAGGGGCTC
The DNA here is from genome assembly GCF_020826845.1 of Diceros bicornis minor. NCBI lineage: Eukaryota > Metazoa > Chordata > Mammalia > Perissodactyla > Rhinocerotidae > Diceros > Diceros bicornis. The sequence goes on along the minus strand of NC_080743.1, from coordinate 2,538,468 downwards.
CCTCGATACAGAAGAGCACGAGGAATAGATCAACAGTCGGCTCCCACAGCGTTTCTCTGACTCGAGACTTGAACCCTGGCTGTTCAGATTCGAGCTCTTCACTACTCTGTACGTCTGCCCGCAAAGAAAAGGATGGTTTGGGGACAGGAACACGGCACTGGAAAGGACACTGGCCCAGGACAGTCAGGTTGAACGTGAATCCCGCTCTGCCACAGGTATCTAGCGGCGCCTTCCACGGGCTCAGCTGCCCATGTGCTGCCACGACCACAGTGAGCTCACTGTCCACTGAATCTCCCCACTGCCAGTGTCTTCACCCACAAAATGGGGACAGGAGCCCCACCTCACCCTGTTGTGGAGAGAAAGGAAATAACGTTAAGAGACTGTCAAGCATTTCATCTGTATGCTGAGGGCCTCACGTACGTTACCTTATTTCACGCTCCCCATCACGTCGACGATGTTTCTACACATCAAGAAGCTGAGGCTGCTTGCTCGGGTCGGCCCCGGGTGGCTCTGAAGCAGGGCTGTCTTCTGCCAATGTGCGTGCTCCGGACACCCGCTAACGGACGGGAAGCCGCGGGCAGAGCTCCGGGCGCACGTTCGGTGCTCCAGGAGCGTCGGTCCTCTTCCTTCCCTGCTCCCCTGTCTCCTCCTTCCCTGCACCTCACGGTTCTCCCCCACGTGGCCCTGCAGCTGGAACCCGTATTCACTGTCTCCCTGCAATCAGCTTGCGTCTCCCAAACTGCAGGAGTTAAGAAGAGCCTTCAATTATATTCGTGAGTTTTAATCTCTCTTCCTTTCTTAGTTTACGCTTTTTAATTTGTTTCCTCCTTTTCTCTCATGTGCACGGGCTCGGGCCTGTGACAATGGACAGACTCACACTAGTTATGAGGCTGTGATTCCATCCAAGGGCCTGGATGCTGCTGTTTCCATCAGCGACTTGACAAAGCTCCAGGGCTTGATAACTCATCAGTGTCTTGATGGGAATTTGGCCTGGCGATCAGCACCTAATTGTTCTGGATGCATACACGTGTTGCTCTAGAGAAAAACAACTTCTGAGTCACTTGCTCGCTTTCAGTGATCACTGCTGATAGGTCTCTCAGGTCTAGAATTACCATTTATAAGTAAGTTTGAAAAATGTCTTCACAGCTTAGAATGAGAATGACTTACATGTGGGATAGATCTTGAAAAGGGAGCTCTTTGTGCCAAGAAATTATCTTTCATTGACCCTCTTTGACTGTTTCACGAGATTTCTGGGAACTGATTCGTTACCACAAAGAGAAAGTGCAGGCATGGAGAGCTTAAGACATGAAAACTAGCCTCACTGTATCTATCGTCGGGGATACAGGTACCAACATTAGCAAGCATCTCAGCTATATAACTGTTATTTAATCCTCACAACAACAACCCTGCACGTAAGTATTATTAGCCCTATTTTACAGACGAGAGAAATGAAGCCCAGAAAGATCAGGTAACCCGCATGAGACCTCACAGCCATGATGTGGTATTCAGGCTCAGATCTGTGACACCAAAGCCATTGCTGTCCCACCGCCCTAGATCTAGAGGGTGAAAAATTACAACAGTTGGTCTAGACAAGCCACTCGCATTGGGGACGAGGAGAGGGGCTGGCAAATGGCAACACAATTGCTGCAGGAAGTGATGGGGAACCAGGAGCCACTGTCCCAGGTAAAGAGGTGAGAGCACCAGGGAGCTTTGGTTGTCACCTCAGGGCAGGAGGGGGGACAGGAGGGGCAACCAGAGGGACTTCCAGAAACATGAGGGAGGTTCAACGAGGCTGGTGGCCCTGAAGAGGCCTGGTCTGACTGTGACTCTGTAAGTTAACACACTAGTTGGAGGCTTTGCTACTAAATATCATTCATAAGGAGCATCTGCTACAGTTCACATCCTTTCAGAAAGTGACAACATGTTAGCAAGCGCCGGCAATTGAGCCCCCAGCACCTGCAGGTGAGAAAGCACAGATGGAATCACTCCACTAACAGGAGATTCGGTTACATGTGAACTGGGCAAAGGAGAGGGGGCGTTAAAACAACACTGCTCTTCCCAGCAATTCTGTCGTGATGGCTGAGGAAACAAGCAGCCCCCACGATGCACTCAGGCCGCCTCCAGGCCTCATACTTCATGGCTTGCTTGACGCCATGTCAATAACGTGAGGATTGCCCAGGGAGCCCACGCTAAATTGTATTCCCTAACAATGTGTGCGCCTGGGCTGTCTTGTTATGCTGAGCCTCCAAACCCTAGGGAGCAACCACTGGGTGCCGGGCAGTGAGCTGGTCCAGTAGATGCGGTGGGTGCCCCCCCCCACATCCCTTGGTGCTCACTTCCACCTTCTGAAGGCTGCTTACAGCAAGCACCTGCGACCCCTTTTTCACAGGAGCACCCTTGACTTGTGAGGAGAGCAAGCCAGAAATGCTGGAGAGCCCTCGCCCCTGGGAGCAGCCCTCAACCAAGGACAGACAGGGGTTGGTGGATAAATGCCCCAGCTCCCTCACCCCTTAGCAGGACAACGCTGGGACCTCTTCCCCACTGTCTCCCAAGTTCTCCAGAGGGACTGCTAACTTGCTTGATGGTGCACTTCTTATTAGCTCCTTTCCCTCTGCTGTTCCCCCTCTCCCAACCCTCCCCTAGTGTTCTCTGGAACCATCTCCCAAATAAACTACTTTCATTTGAACGCTTGGCTTAGATTCTGCTTCTAGGGAAACCCAAGCTAAGACAGCCAGGCCCTGGGCGTACAGAGACAATCAAGATGGTCTCTGCCTCCAAGGCGTTCACAGTCTAGAGGACGAGAAAGACAAATCAGTGATTATAACAGTGTGAAAAATGCTAGAGTCAAGGCACACATGGGAGATTCTCGAATATGGAGAAGAATCATGGAAGACTCACAGAGTGTGCAGGGAGCTGGTGTGGAGCAGTCAGAGAGAGCTTGCAGGAGGAGGCAAGATGTGTTAATTGCTTGCTTCAACGATAAGCATCATGTTGTAAAACAGTTTAATATTTGTAGCATAAATAGCATAAATGATCTGTAAAACGACTCTTCTGTATCTACACAGCTACAGAAACACTATAAAATGAAATTTTCACCAGGTCAGGCTTTTAGATCCCTAGCGGTTTGTACTCTAAGAAAATACTTCTGGGACGTACATGTGTTGGTCTCCGCCATCCCCACGCCCCGGGTTCCTGCAGGCACATCTCTCCGCACACAGCCTGGGCCCGTAGTCAGGACGGACCAGCACACTGCCATTCATGCTCCCAGAGCCCTGTGTGCGTGCACCTGTCCCGGAGCCTTGTCAGAGTTTATTTGTTGATACATTGCTGCCTGATGCCCACATGTCCTTGGTGCTGGCCCCATCGTTTTCCTTTGCTGACATAAAAACAGTCTGTTACTGCATACTTTTTTGTGCTTACCTTTTCACGTTTTGCCTCTAAACTCGAAGCTCCTCTAGGGCAGGGAGCTTTCTGTTGTGTTCACCATGGTACACCCAGTACACACAGTGCCTGCGTCGGCAAATGTGTTGAATGAATGGATTGTTGAATGACTGAATGACTAAGAGCTCCTTGTAGAGGAAAACAAGGCCTTATGGATCACTGTGTCACTGGTCCACAGCACGTGGCCCGGCACTCGGTAAACACCATTAGAAGTTTATCAAATACGTTTTCTTAAAGCTGTGTTAAAGGATATTCTATGTTGGTGACAAGAATATTAGAGCAGAATGCCCAGCATCCTATAAATTTTCTTATTTTCTTGGTTGCCACTTTTCCTCAGATAGAAATCATTTCCGTAATTACAAGTGGTCACCACCAGCTTCTACGTCCACCACCCTTCCTGCCTCTTTGGCTGTCTTGGGCAGATCCCAGAAGCTCTTTCAGCTACATCCTCAGAGCTTCGGAAGACGGTTGGGACTGGAAGCCAAGTTCCTGTTGAGTAAAGCAGCCACTGCCGGTGTAATTACCCAAATGAGAGCCTGGCCGGACTGTCAAGGGTTAGCCTCTCGTTTCCTCTCACAAGTCCAGTTTCGACAGGTGGTCAGGTTGCTTTCAAAAAGGAGATAATCTTTCTCCAAAGTGAATTGTTACATATCCAAAAGAGGAGCCCTACAGGAAAGCTGGTCCCCAGAACTCGTGAAAGCAGCCTGCCTGCACCCACACTGCTTACCTCAGGTCCCCTCCCCACAGGGCTCGCATCCCAGTGCTGCCTTCCTGAGGAGATGCTTTAATCTCCCTTGAGAAGCTCTGCGCTGCTGTAGCAGCACACACCTTGGGCACGAGCGGGCAGGTCGTTTACTCCAAACCCTGCCTCCCAGCTGATCCTTGAGGAGACGCTCTGAGGACAGTCATGACTTTGTGATAAGGACTTTTGACATTTGGTTTTAAGCCTATCCTGATGGTAAAAAATAATGTTAACACCTACACTAATAATGATTACTATTTATTGAGCTGTATGTGCATTGTCTCAGTTAATTCACAAACCATCCCATGAGGTAGGTCCTATTATTACTCACATTTTACAGGTGAAGAAACTGAGGCTTAAGGAGATTAAGTAGCTTGTCCAAGGCAACACGGCCCATAAGTGGCAGAGCTGGGATTTAAAATCAGACACTCGATTCCAGAGCCCTCTGCTCTCGGGCCCACGAACAGTACATGAAGGGGCAAAATCCCCCAGAAGACTAGAAAGCCACACCCTTTTGCAATTCTGAAGGGTCTCTAAAGGACACAGCTTCACACGGGGGCTTCTATGTTAACAGATCTTATACAAGAGATGAAGGACGTAACACTAAAAGGGTAGATGAGCAAGTAAAATCCTAACTGCTTATTGCTCGTGAGGAAATCCATTAACGTATTTTATAACCTGATGGCGGATAAATGCAACAGCTGGATGTCTGAAACTGGATGTCTGGTCTCTTGACTCCTTTTCAACAGGTCACTTTCAGGGCTGCAAGTGGCAAAACCAACATCCCAGAACGTCTACCAGGCTCAGAATGTGAGTAACATCTTCTTTCTCATATTAGTCATATTAGGCTAGATTGTGCTGCAATAACAAACAAACCCCAGATCTCAGTGGCTTAAAACAACAAAGATTCATTGCTTACTCATGCTGCCTGGTAGGTCTCCTGCTCCTGGTTGTCTCATGCAGAGATGTCAACTGATGGAGCCTCCCTCACCTGGAGTGTTGGTGGCTGCCATCTACGTAAGAGAGGGAACTTGGCAGATCACGCACTGGTTCTTCAAGGATCCTGCCTGCAAGTCACACCTGCCACTTCTGCTCACAATTCATTTTTTAAAGCAAATTACATAGACCCAGTTAACTTCACAGGAGGGGAATTTGCCTAGAATGAGAAGAAATTGAAATATTGGTAAATAGCATTCATGGCTCCCATATCAAATCCTTCAATCATACTCAAAATGCTTAACCAAGAACAGATAAGACTGTCCACTTAATAAAATAAATCATGATTATTTCAAGCAGGTGATCATACAATCCACCAGCATGTTTACTTTGGCCACTGTTTGGCTATTGGTCAGTCTCTCCCACAAAGCCCTGGGCTTCTCAGGCCAGTGAGTGGTCTTATTCATCTTGATTGCTGAGTGCCTGGCACAGTGCTAGGAGCATGTGCATTAGTCTGCTTGGACTGCAATAACAAAATACCACAGACGGGACGACTTAAACAACAGAAATTAATTTTCTCACAGTTCTGGAAGCTAGAAGTCCAAGATCAAGGTGCCAGCAAGGTCAGTTTCTGGTGAGAGCTCTCTTCCTGGCTCGCAGATGGCTATCTTCTCGTTATATCCTCACGTGGCCTTTCCTTGATGTGTGCAGAGGGGGAGAGGGAGAGAGCTCTCTGGTGTCTTGTCTTAAAAGGATACTAATCCTGTTGGATCAGGGCCCCACCCTTATGATCTCATTTAACCTTACTCACTTCCTTCCTCCAAATACAGCCACACAGGGGTTAGGGCTTCAACATATGAATTCTAGGGGGACAGTACGATTCAGTCGATAACAGCATGGTAGGCTTCAATGTTTTTTGGATGAATGAAGGATTCCAATTAACCAATAGTCTTCCTTTAGTGTCCAGCACCTGAGTGCATACCATTATTTTCATCTTCCTCCCCTCATCTTCCTCTCTTTTGCACTTTTCCTTCAAGTCATGAGGCCCACTCATCCTTCAAGACCCAGCTCCCGCATTACTGCCCTGCTGTAGATGCCCTCCTGTACCTTCCCAAGACTGAACTAGTTGCTTCCTCTTCTCTTCTCTGGAACACTTGATACCTCCCTCAGTTAGTGTACTGATCACACATCACTATAATTTTTTACACACTAGACCATCTCCCACACTGGTCTGTGAGCCCCTGCAGAGCAGAGACTGGTAGGTGTGAGGTTCCTGGCACCAGCCATGGGGCATGACTCATATAGGTACTCACAATGTATTGGCCAAATAAATAAATGGATTCATGGGTCTCTTGGATTTTATCCCTTTTGGACATGTCAGTCTTCTACTGTGTGTGTCTGTACTCCTACACTTGATATGCAATTTACCCGTGAGACTGGGCTGTCAGCAACCCCAGGAGGATGGGAACACTCGTCATGCTGGTCATCAAAGCACATTCAAACTCATGCAATAGAGGCAGCCGGTCTTGTCGTCTTATCTTTGCTCGATTTGTTCTCAGCTAAGATGCCCATCTGGCACCTGCAGGCTTGAAGGGGTCTCTTCAGAATCTGAGCAGTCCTCCAGGATGGCAGGGAACACACCTGTTCACCACTGTGTCCCCAGAGCCCAGCATGAGGCATGGCATGTGGTAAGTGCTTACTAAAGGTTTGTTGAATGACTGAATTAATCCACCACGACCCTAGAAAGACAGATCTCAGAGCCTCATTCTAAGATTCCAGGACTTTAAAGAGGAAAAGATTACGGCGTCATAGAAGACTTGACTTAGAAGATACTCATGTCACATATGATAGGCCTGATTCCAAACTGTGTTATTCCAAAACCTCTGAGGAGATAGGACTATTTCTCCTACCCACGAAGATCTCTGGGAACGGAGAGCCTGCAATATTTCAGCCTGTAGTAGCATTACTGGCATGAACACAGGCTTCCAGCTCTTTGAGGGCAAGGCCTTGGTCTTTCCTCTCTGCGTCCCCAGTAGAGCAGGCCCACAGTTCCGTCTGTCAGACGAATGCCTGTCTGGCTGTGGACATGGTGTGGCCTTACCTCTGCCCAGAGGGCCCAGGGACAGAGCAACTCCCTACCATAGTAGCAGCTCAATAAATTCTTGTGGTGGGGAACGAAATTTGAGTTATGTGCAAATACAAACCATGTGTGCGGGTACACCTGTTCTACATGGGGAGCAGGAGGCGGGGCCGCCATCCTTCGGCGTCTCCTACCTGCCTCTGCACGCCGGCTGCTCAGCTGGCCTCCGTCGGGGGTCCTGGCCGAGGCCGCGCGGCGGTCTGCGCGTCCTGGCAGCCGCAGTGTGGAGGGGGACCCGGTGGCCTCTTCAGTCTGTTTAGCAGGCTCTGAGATGTGTAAGTACATTATCTGCAAGGCTGGTAAAGAGCGCTTGGGGAGGATTTGTGGGTCTGTGGGAAGGACAAAGAAAAATGTTGTCTAATAAATTATTCACCATCTCACAATCCCTTTTGGGCAGATTGCTGCTCCGTCAGCCCCGCGCTGCTCGGCGCCTCTTCCTCCGCGTCCAGACGCGAGTCTCACCTCCAGAGAGCAGCAGAGATCTCGGGCAGGCTGCTGAGGCTAATGGCGGCAATTAATAACTTGTCATAATCCCGAGGATGCTGGGGAAGGCGCCGCTCGGAAGCAAATGAGGTGCAGGTGCGGCCTCGCCGAGCGCGCGCTCCCCCCGGCGGTGCCAGCCGCGCGGCCCCGTGACTCTGCCCAGCTCGCCTGGGGTCCGCCCCCCGGACCTGATAGGTAGGAATCGCACGCCCCAGACTCGCCCCCACGCTGTTATCCCCACCTGTACCCCGTGCAAGCGCTGCAACCTTTGAACGTGAACGCGCCCGTGAACAGCCGGCCTGCCGGGCCTGAGCTGGGCTGCGCTCGGCTCCCCGTGGAGCTGGAGGACTCGAAACCCGCGTTAGGGTTTTGTGAAACAGAGAAACTCAGAATCGCTTATTTGCCGACAGCTCCAGCCCAGCTGCCTTTTCTCTCGTTTCCATGCCTGTGGGTCAGTTCTGCTTGAAATGAACCAAGTTTACAAATCTCGTCTGGTTTGTACACTCCTATTATGCATACGAGCTGATGCATTTGTAACTGTCACACAAGTCAGGGTGATACAGCGCTCTCATCTGACCCTATTCATTTAAACGGGTGCGTCTTGATGACATTGATTCATGTTATAAGTTATATCCATGCATTATAATCTTTATGTGTCACCCTACTGGTTATTTCTACTACGGGGGGGGGTGGGGGGGGGGGTTGCTGGAGATACAGCGAATGATGGTGAGTAGGATTTGAGAGTGCTTTGAACGATATGAAGTCCATATAAACTCCAGAGCTTCCCAGATAAGTTTATCGTGTCCCTATCTTGAGAGAAGGATATTTACATGCAGAATAGTCCCAGGTGAGGTGTCTTTTGCTGTAAATATTCTGCTAACTTATTAATATTTGGAGAATGTGTGCTTCACATGCATATCTCACCAAACTAAAGGGATAAGTAAACATGATTATGCATGCATGGAAGTCTTTATCAAGGTGGGGTTAATAATGTTTTAAAGCAGAACTATTTCTCATGAAAATAGCTACTCTTAATAGCCTCTGTCTCTTTATTGTGCTTCTTACTGAAACATAAATCACTAATATGTTTTCAGCAGCAAAGTACTCTCTTTTTCCATTGTATTCACAGATTTAGTGGCATTTCAAATAGATAAACACAAGCAACATCTATCAACACCACAAAAGGGGCACCTTAATCACAGCTCCAAGTCCTGGGTCTCAGCATCTCCATTTACCTTGAGATAAATCCATTGGTGTGACCACCACCGCACCGGGTGACAAATCACCCCGGCCGGCCGAGCAGCGCAAGGGCTTATTGGCCTTCCTTTAAGTGGTCTTACCCTTCAATGAAAAGGATGGGGCTTGTCAAGCAGGACCAGATTAAAGTTAGACAAAAAGAAATGATCTGTTATTAGAAAACTCCGATTGAGAATCACAAAACAGGAAAGAAATATGAATAAAAATTTCCAGGGGAAAGACCATCTGATCCCAACAGAAATTAACTCCCATTATGGGCGTGGGGTAATAGATGGCCTGCGGTTGGAGCTAATGAGGATTTCAGATTAAGGAGGTGTGAGGCTCTGCTGGGGGTGTCAGCAGCTGCTCTGGGCCTTCAAGGGCAAAGTTCAGGGCTGGCCTGGGCTGCTGGCTGCCTGGGCTACTGGTGGTGTTCAGGTGGGGTATGGAAATGACGAGCTCTCCAAAGTGACTGCTCGTTCACAATGGCCTGGGTACTTTGCAGAATGTTAACACTGCCAGGAACTTCAGGGGGCAGGTTGATTTCCCCATGTCTGAGACAAGGGGACACTGAAGGCTAAAGGTGACTTGCCCAAAGTCATACAGCTAATAGTAGGGCTGAAGGTAGAACTGAGATGGTCTTTCTGCCTCCAATCCATTGGGACTCCATTATTTGGCCTAATCATGGGAGATCACCTTGTTCTGCCTCTGGATTGAAGGGTGTTGCTTATCTTCCCAGTTAACTGGAAAGAGAAAAGAGAATGGGACCCCATAGTCAATGAGCCTTCTTTGTGTAGTCTTGAGTGAAAGCCCTATGCTTACGAATATAACAGTAGCTAATGCTTTCCGGTTCTTACTAGGAGCCAGGCGCTGTCTCTGCATTATCTCAGTTAATCCGCAGATAGCTACCATCATCATCATCATCCCCATTTTACAGATGAAGAGACTGAGCCTTGCAGAACTTAAGCAACTTGCCCAAGGCTGACTAATAAATGGAGGAGTTTGTTTTTGAACTAAGCAGCCTGCCTCAAGAGCCTATGCTCATAACCACCACACAACCCTGCCAGGCAAAGACATGTTTCCTGTAGGAAAGCTTGTGCAAATAAATAAAATTTAATAAACAAAATGTATGTGATAACATATACACAAAAGGAGTGAAAACTTGGATGTTAAGGAAAAAGCATAAGATTCCACTGTCTAGGTCTCTGATCTAAATAAATAAAACGTCTTCTGATTTTTCCCCAGACCTTCTGATTCTCCCCTGAGAAAAGGGTTGGAAAATCAGGCTATCAAGGACCTGATGGCCAAGTCCATGATCTTTAAAAAATGTATAGGCTATGGAAAGATATACTGCATAAGTATTCATAAAGTAGGTAGTCCAGCATAGTGCAGAGTGTTTGGAAGCCAATGGTCCTGGGTTCAAATCCCAACTCTGTCATTTCTAGCCCCAGTAATTTCCTCTCTTTCTCATGTTAGTTGTGTCCTATATGTAAATCTTGAGCAAATCACATAACCACTCTGTGCCTCAGTTTCCTCATTTGTTAAACAAGGAAATTATGTCCACCTCTCAGAGTGGTTATGAGGATTAAATGAGATGATGGATGTAAGAGCTCAGCGGAGTTCCTGAGGAAGGGTGAACCCTCGGCAGCTGGCTATGCCCCAGTCTGTTGGAGAGCTGAGAGCCACCCTCCACTTGTTCCCTGTGCAGCATCAGAGGAAGGTGCTGACCCTAGAGATGCTGAATGGACCATGGCCTTGTCCACACTCTGCCCAACGTCCAGTGAATGCATAAAAATGCAGTCAAGCCTCTGGATATTGAGCCTCCACAAAGATATTTGGAAATTGCCAAGTTTTTCATCTCCTTATTTCAGGCCTCCTGTAGGTGGGTAGAAACAGAGATTCTCAAATATGAAAGAAGGAAATATATCCAGATCACTAAAGGGAAAGAAATGGTAGACATACAGCTAAGGAAATAAAAGAAGGAATCCAACCCCATATTTGAGAAAGCCAGACCAACATTTGCCCATCCAGTGAGTTAACAGGTCCATTGGATCTAGCGATTCAATAAGATGCCACAAGTATCAACCAAGTCTATCGCAATTCCTCGGGGCTAAGTCTGGGAAAACAGGTTTAAAGGCACCAAGTTGGTCATTGCTATTATTTGATTTGTAAATGTGTCTTATTATGATAGCATGTATGGGGCCATCATGTCAAGACCTTGTTTTCTAAAATTATTTGCACAGAGAATCAAGCTGGGTAAAGGAATGTTCCGTATTCATTCTAACCTCAGAAATGTGTAGTTAATAATATCAGGGGAAACACTACCTGCCAATTACCAGAGCCTCCACTCACCAATACCACAGCAGGTGCATAGGCTCTGGGTTTAACCGTATAACTCAATCCAGTTTAAAAGGGAAAATAAAATATCTGTATCAAATGTTTCTAATGTCTAAAATGGTCAAGCATGTATTGCATTTCATTTTTGTTTAAAGGCACTAGAATGTGCTACGCAATGGTGATAGATAATTACAGGCACGGGTTTGATATATTTTGCATTTGTGTTTGTGTCTAAACACCTACTGCCTTCTTGATAAACTTCAGTTAATGTGCTTTCAAGTACTCAATGTAATTTTCTGATTAAACACATCCACCAGACTCACCGCCAACTCATTAATTTCTCACAGATTGAATTTCAGTGTTTGTATGCAGTTCAGTGTGAGAAGCAGCACATCCCATAATCATTTTGTATTTAATATGAACAGACATATTCTTTTGGTTCAGTCCAAACCAAATCCCCAGCACATAAACGAGGTGGTGGCTGAATTCTGTGGCTTCAGAATTTGCACATTTAATAGGAAACAATTTCAAAGCCTCTGCCAGTCATTGGAAAGGCCGTTCCATTCTGCTTTTTCCACAGAGCAAAATCTTTCTGAGAACAATGCTTATTATTGATAGGTTTAAAGCCCCTCAGGTGCTCGCCCATTGTGTGTATTGCTGTCACTCCGTCTTCTGAGCAGTGGGGAAGCAGTGATGGATAACACAGAGAATAATACATGATTCTTGATTGAATGCGAAGCTATAATTCAGTCTTGGGGTTCTGCTGACGTCACAGTGCGTGAGAACACAGCTCAAAGAGGTTTTTTAAAAAACCAGGCAATCCTTGTACTCAGATATGGAGCCAGCGGATCAAGACTCACATTCCAGTCCTCCTTGAGTGGTTTTCAAAGGTAATCTAGGACGAGGTCCACTGTGCCCCCAGGTGGGCAACAAGAGAAACTAGCACAGAGCCTGCTGCGGCTCCTAGCCTGTTCACTCCTCGCGTTGTTTTGTGACAGGCGAATGAAAACTCTCAGATGTGGAGAATAGAACTCTCTTCTCTCGACCGTTCCAAGTGTCCTCTAATCCAGGGTTTCTGAAATTTCTCTGGTGAGAAGTATTGCCTGAAACCCTTTTAAAAATAGAGCTTCCCAGGACTCTCATCCCTGGAGATGCAGATTCAGTGGGTTTAGGGTGTGGCCTGAGAATATGTATATTTAACAAGTAGTCCAAGCTGATTCATTAGGAGAGTGTGCAAACACCCTGAGCAGTCTCTCTCGGTGCCTTGTCTCAGAATTTCTTCTGCACTTGCAAGCTGCTTGACACAATTTAGGAATCAATATGATATTAGTTTATGTTGCCCTCTAGTTAAATGAGAATATTTTTGCAAAAGATTTAACATGTGACACATATTTCATCTCAATAAATGAAAATTTCTTCCCTTATTCTTTTGGTTGTCTCATCTATCAGAAACTTGTCCTCCCAACCTCGATGCTAACAACTCAAGAGTGAAGACTGGGCTGCCTCTTTCCTCTACAGGCCCTGAGGTAGTAAAGTAAGTATTTGATAATGAGGCATTGATTGATTGAAGCTGTCAGAGGCAGGATGAGACCTGCAGATCCTTTTCTGTTCACGCTTTATTTGAAGGTGGAACCCATCTAGAGCTATAAAACTTCCGAGGGGTAGCGGGGAGTGATTCCCTTTTCAGGCTTAGTTGGCCCAGGCCAGACCTCCTGTGATCCCTTGAGCCTTCCAAAAATGAAGAAGAAGAAGGAGAAGGAGGAGAAGCACGTTGGAAGTGCTTCACACGTGCCAGGCACTGTTCTCAGTGTTTTAAACATAGTAACTAATTTAATCCTCCCAATATTCTTATAGGACAGGTTCTATTATTATTGTTTTCATTTTACAGATGAGGAAACTGAGGCACAAAGAGGTTTAAAGATTTGACTAAGGACACTGCTAATAAGTAGCAAGGCTAGGATTTGGACCCACATAATCTGCCTTTAACCGTCTTCTGTACTGCATTTATTAGGAACGTGGTAAGTTACTCATAGAGTCCTAGAACTATTATAGCACCGTGGACGTAGTCTAATCTAAACTAATTTACAAATAAAAAGACTGAGACCAAAGAGGGGAATTGACTGACAGAAAGTAACCCCGCTGGATTCTCTCCCCAACCCCTGATCCTGACTTTACTCTCCTTGTGATCACATCAGGGTTCGAATGTCTCTGCTGGATACTGGTCCTGCCTAGTGCAGGCCTCCTCTTGTTGAAACCATGCAGTATTCTGGATGTTACCAGCACAAAATGTAAATATAGAGCTGGGCTTGCAAGAAAGAAAGGGACGTCTTGATGCCAGACACAAAGAGATAGCTGCAAACCCGAATAGGAAACTCGACTCTCAAGCAGATACTAAGGTGGCTGTGGGCAGATATGAGGCCCAGATGGAGCCCATGGGGTAGGCGCTGGAGTTGGTGTTGCTGTTACCATGTAATAGATCAAACAGGTACAAGATTCAAAAGATACAGAAAGTATCCGATGAATACTAAGGCTCTCTTCTGCCCTTGAGTCCCAGAGGCAACCAGGATTTTCCACGCTCTTTGAGATGTAGTCTATGCCAATGCAACTACATACATTTACGAGTTCTTTTGTTGTTGTTGTTTACACAAATGGTGGCATACTATACAGATTATTCTGGAGATAGTTCTATGTCAGTATCTTTGCAGCTGCCTCATTCCTTTTGTGGTTACATAATGTTCTATTTTATGGATGTATCAAAATTTAAGCAGTTTCCTATCAGTGGAAGACAAGTTGTTTGCATGTATGTTACTTCTCTTTTTGTGACTGTATCTGTGGGGCAAATTTCCAGAAGCAGAATTGCTGGATCAAAGAATAATTGTAATCAATAAAGATTGTGTTAATTCACATTCCCTCCAACAACCTTTGAAAGTGATTTTTTCCTCATATTCTCAACAAGCCAATGTTTTATCCAAATTTTTGTCTTTTGTCAATCTCACATGTAGTTTTCCTTTGTATTTCTTTTCTTATGATGAGGTTGAGCACCTTCTCATATATTTAGAGCTGTTCATTTTCCCCTTTCTCTAATCTGGCTATCTGTATCATTTGCCCATTTTTACTATTAAGTCTTTTTCTTATAGTATTGTTGAAGCACTTTATATATTAAGGAAATTAGCCCTTTGATTGCAATATGTAAGGCAAGAATTTTTTCCCAGTTTATTTGCTTTTTGACTTTAAGATAGTTTTTACTACAAAGAATTTTTAAAAAGTTTTTATGAGTTTAAATTTATCAAAGTTTTCTCTTATGGCTTCTGAATTTTATGTCATACTTAAAGAGTCCTTTCCATTGCAAGATTATATAAAAACAAATTCTCTCATGTTTCTTCTATAACTTTTATGAATCATTAAAAACAATCTTTGATCCATCTGGAATTTATTTTAGTGCAAGATGTACAATGGATCAAACTCATTTTTTAAAACCAATTGTCCCGACTCCATTTGTTAAATTATCTGGAACCCATGTATATTACTCTACTAATGATGTACTCAAAAACTGGAAAAATGGTGACCACTATCGGTTGTTTCTAATTAGGTAAATTTTGAAAGAGAAAGAGGGAGGTGGGGCAGGGAATGAGAGAGAGAGAGAGAAATGTTTGGCCAGGAATCCAAATTTAGACTGGAGAGTTGGAATAAAGACCCAGTAAGCTTACAATGAATTGATCCTGATTAACTCCACTCAGCATGGTTCTCTTCCTCCTTTGACAGTCAGAATCTATGTTCTAGAGATGATTCTGCTTTTCTGAGGAGAAGAAAAAGGGGGAAAAAACCCTCTTTGATAGGGTTGAGGTGGCATAATATTTTTATGTATTAACTGAATTTTTTCATATATTAACTATATTTTTTGTTTTTAGCAATTTCTTTATTTCTTGTGGTACCATTCCCTCATTCAACTAGATTGTGAAGTAGAGTTTGCTGCAAAAGAAAAAATAATTTTTTTAATTGTGGTAAAACATACATAACATAAAATTTACCATTTTAACCATTTTTAAGTGTACAGTTCTGTGGCATTAAGTTCATGTACATTGTTGTGCAACCATCATGACCATCCATCTCTTGAACTTTTTCATCTTCCCCAATAGAAACTCTGTACCCATTAAACATTAACAGCCGACATCCCTTTACTCCCAGCTCCCGGCAACCACCATTCTACTTTCTGTCTCTATGAATTTGACTCCTCTAGGTACCTCATATAAGTGGAATTATACAATATTTCTCCTTTTGTAACTGGCTTATTTCACTAAGCATAATGTCTTCAGCTTCATCCATGTTGTTGCATATGTCAGAATTTCCTTCCGTCTTAAGACTGAAGAAATTCATTGTATGTATATACCACATTTTGTTTATCCATTCATCTATCAATGGACACTTGAGTTGCTTCCACCTTTTGGCTATTGTGAAAAATGCTGCTATGAACGTGGTGTACAATATGTACATGTGTACATGGTTTGAGTCCCTGCTTTTACTTCTTTTGAGTGTATACCCAGAAGTGGAATTGCTGGATCATACGGTAATTCTACATTTAATAGTTTAAGGAATTACCATGCTGTTTTCCATAGCAGCTGCACCATTTTACATTCCCACCAGTAAAGCACAAGGGTTCCAATTTCTCCTCATCCTCATTAGCACTTCTTATTTTCCGTTTTTTGGATAACAGCCATCCTAATGGGTGTAAAGTGATATCTCATTGTGGTTTTGATTTTCGTCTCCCTAATGACTAGTGATGTTGAGTAACTTTTCATGAGTTTATTGGCCAATTGTGTATCTTCTTTGGAAGAAAAAAGTATTTTAAATTTCAAAAATTTAGTTTTTGGATGAGCAAAATCTTTAGGAGGGCGGGGGGTGTGATAAAGATAATTGGAATACAGCTGCTTGGGTCATTTGGAGGGACTAGAAGAGGGGAAAGAGTCAAGGGAGAAGCAAGAGCATTCAACAGGATGGGTGGGCTAGGGAAGGGACCTCTGCCTTACCACCCTCCTCCCCCAGGCAGAAATTCTGGAAAGAGAAGGACAGAAACCCAGATAGGTTTGGGGGGATTCAAGAGCAGAGACAACCTGTGCCCAGTTTGTCGGTGAGGTCTATGGAGAGGCAAGACCTCAGACGGCATGGAAGACTAGAGTAGACACGGCCAAGAGGAGTCTGTGGATGGATGAGAGATAGGCACGTAGGATGGCCCATAGCAGAGCAGTGGGGGAGGAGCAGAACGCCCTTTATGAGCCCATGCGATGCAGCGGTCCTCACAAGGAGGACACCGCAGTGACCTAGGTAGACAGATGACTCACTCCAGGGATGCCAGTACAGTTAGCTGACTACTGAGGCTGTGATAGCCCCCTCCCCAGCCCCAGGGCCTTGGCCCTATATAAACCTCTGGAGCAAGAATGCAGCCTCAAGGAAATGCGAGGGAAAATCTGCACTGTCCAAGGCTGACCCTGCCAGAGGGGCCTTGTCATAGAAACACACCTCAATAATAAAAACAGAAAAGACTTTTCTTGCATACTTGACTTTGGGGGCGAGATTTATAACTCCTGGAGGTCAAAACTGAAGTCATTGCCCAATTGGAGAAGCATCTTAGACCACATGTCCGAGAGAAGAGGACAGACCCTGATGAGCAGCTCATGGGGCAGCAAAAGTGGGTTAATAATGAGGATAATATTCCTCCATCTTGAAGCACATTAAATTTCAGGGCACTTTTGCTCTGTAACCTAATTTGGTCGTCAACATTGTGAGCTGATAGAGGCAGATTTTATTCTCATCCCTATTTCCCAAATGAGGACACTGAGAACAACAACAAAAAAACTATGCTTGGGCCGAAACTATCTGATATACTAGAGCAGGTTTTTCTCGACCTCAGCACTGTTGACATTTGGAACTGGATAATTCTTTGTGTGGGGACCGTCCTGTGCCTTGTAAGATGTCTGCAGTCTCCCTGGCCTCTGCCCACTAGCTGCCAGTAGCACCCCCCAGTGGTGACAACCAAAACTGTCCCCAGATATTGCCACATGTCCAGTGGGGGGCAAAATCCCACCCACCTCACCCACACCCCCCTCCCCTGGTTGAGAACCGCTGAACTAGAACAGGGGCCCAGACTCAACCCGGTGTCCTGACTCCTAATCCAAAGTGCACAGAAGAAATCCAGTGCTCCTCCCCCACCCCAACCCCAGCCTGCCTGAAACCACTTTAAAATGTTCTCATAGCATTTTACCGCTGAAAGGGACCTTAGCATTCACCTTACCCTTTACATTTACATGTGAAAACACTGAACTTCAGAAACTCTCAGATATTTGTCCCAGAACACACAGCTGGCCTGCGGGGAAGCTGTACTTGAACCTGGTCTACTATGTCACATCGGGCCTTGACCTGTTACCGCAATGACGTCTAAAGCTCACCTTGGTTCAGAAATACTCCAGAGCAGCCTTGGGAAGAAAAGCAGGATATTTCCTGGCCAGCTGTCCCTCTATAAAGGGATATTTTTAGCAAAATGGGGGGAAATCAGCATTCAGCTCAATTGAAAATACGTCTGGCATTAATTCATTGTTAATTGACCAGGATGAGTAAAAAGATGGCTACTTCCAAGGCCTCTCTAATGGAACTATTAGTGAATTTTCAGGTCAACTAACTCCTGTCACTGCCTGACAAGGGAAATGGCAATCATTTGCCAGTGCTCGCAAGGCTCTCGCTGCTCTTGAAACCTGGAATCAGTCATCCTGGGCTGTCAGGCTCTGTGTCTTCACTCCGTGTGTAATTCCCCACTCCACTCTCCTCCACGCAGAGACCCCTAACTGCACTTGGACAACCTCCAGTTTGCCTGAAATGTACATAATTTTTGCCACTTCTGATGGGCTTTCGTAGAAATCTGGTTTGATCCTTCCTACAATGCTATAGTTTAGTGAAAATTACCACCTGTCCCTCCCACTCACCGACGTGGAAACTGAAGCTCAGGCAGTTGCTTGACTCGCTGAAGTTTTCAAGATGGTCAATAGCGAGGCCAGATTTCACACTGGCTCCAGCAGTTGGTCCTGTGTCCTCACATCTTGGTGGCTTTACTCTGCACCATCCTCTGCACCGTCTCCCTTCACCTTCTCTCTTTCTTTCTGATGACACTCTTTTTTTCTATACAGTTTTCCTTCATTCAAAGTCTAAAGGGATGTAGAGTTGGGATGGTTAGAGAAACAGGAAACCATTTCAGTTACTATAACTAAACATAGTTTTCTCATTTAACAAATATTTCTTGAGGATTTACTTCTAGGAACTCTTCTAGCTGCTGAGGAGGCCTGATTCATAAGCTAGAGGCCAAATCCTCGGCGTGACCTCCGAGGCCCACCATAATTTGGTCCTAAATGACCTTTCCAGCCTCATCTTGAGCCACCTCTTGTCACACAATGTACACGCCAACCACCCTAACATAATCCCCACTCTCCAAACCTGCCGAGAGCTCTCACTCTCTCTTCTCTCTGCCTTTGCATGGGCTGCTTCCTCTGTCCGGGGTGCCCTTCTCCCTCCACCATCTGGCAAACTCCTATTCTTACATTAAGCCCTTTCAGGGGTCACCTCCTCTGTGAAAGCTTCCCTGCTTTACACAGCAAAGCTGGTCGTCACACCTCTTTTTGCTGTGATGGTTTGCTCATACTTCTATTGTAAAGCGTTCATACTGTATTATTTGCATATTATTTATAATAATTATTATATTCGTGTCAGACTCACATGCATGATCCTGGAAGGCAGGGGTCATGGCTTACGTAACGGAGTATTCCCTTGTCTGGTACACGATGGGTGACTGATACACATTAGTCACTAGACTCAACCGCAAATCAGAAAGAAAGGCAAAAAGGCACTGAAACGCTGTAGCCCAATGTAACTTAAACAACTAACTTATAACTTATTAGTTACCATCAGACACAAGGACTCAAACTTGTTCTGGTCTTTTGTTTGGTTAGGGGACAGGTCTCCTTTTCCTTTACGAGCCCTTTAGAGCAACAGCTTCTGTGATTGTCTTGAGTGGATTCCAGGGAAGAAGAAAGCAATCAGTGATAGTGCTGATCACATTCTTCCCATCACTGCTGACCTGCGACCAAGTCTCCCCACCAACGCACAGCGAGGAGGTAAGCAATTCTCCAGGTACCCCAATAGACTTGGCTCTGGCAGCTAGCAGCAAATGTGTGTGGAATATTCACAGAATAATGACAGCATTGTATGGCACCTTTCAAAGCACTTTTACAAATGCTATTCCTCTCGATAGTCGTGAAAGGCAGTTATCCTCACTCTACAAATGGGAAAACTGAGGCTCAGAAACGTGTTCAAAGTTACTAAGCTCGTTAAGTGGTGGAATCAAGATTCAGATGTAGGTCTTCTGACTCCGAAGCCCGTGTTATTACCAGTACACCAGGCTGTTATTTGAGGACAGGACGTGTATCGTTTATTCTTGTGTCTTCCACAGCACCTGGAATAGTGTGCAGACTGGGGACTCACTGTGCTTGCAAAGTGGATGTATTTGACATACCAGGTTAAAAATTCATCTTCCTCTCTGTTTGATTTGTTCATTCATCCAGCTACTTTTATTCATCCCGTTTGTATCAAGTTTATGCATTCCTGCAATTGCCTGCCACTGTGCTCAGCACTGAAAATTTGAAGATGAAGAAGACACACTTATCTCTGTGTCTCCAGCACCTGGCACATCGTGGGTGCTTAACAAATCCACAGCAAACTCAGGATCTCTTATACACAACTGAAGTAATATTGAGCTGTGTTCTCCTTTCTTTCACCTCATCTTCACATCTGTCTATTATCCTCTCTGACAACATATGGGGACACTGAGCATCGGTGGAATCTAATTCCTCTGCCACGGTGAGGCTTGGATTTAAACCCAGGTTGCATATCTAAAATACTAATTTGGTGCACCTTCTAGAAGCAACTGTGTTGTAATGGGCAGAGTCCAGATCTGGAGTCAGAAGACCCATTGTGAATCCCAGCTCTGCCACATACTAGCCCTGTGGCTTTGGAGGGGTCCCCGAGCATCTGGGACTCATTGTTCTCCACATAAAGTGAAAACAGAATATCCACCCTGGGGCCAGCCCGGTGGCGCAAGCGGTTAAGTGTGTGCGCTCTGCTTCGGCGGCCCGGAGTTCAAGGGTTCGGATCTCAGGCGCGTACCGACGCACCCCTTGTCAAGCCATGCTGTGGCGGCGTCTCATATAAAGTAGAGGAAGATGGGCATGGATGTTAGCCCAGGGCCAGTCTTCCTCGGCAAAAAAGAGGAGGATCAGCATCGGATGTTAGCTCAGGGCTGGTCTCCCTCACAAAAAAAAAAAAAAACGAAAAGAATATCCACCCTGCTGACCACACAGGGTTATGGTGAGGGTCGTGAACAAGTACGAGAGGAAGTGTGAGAAGAACTGATCCAAAGCATTGACCCAGGCCTCCTCCTGAAAGGGCTGTGGGGTCCCCAGCCTGCCCCCTGAGCACCAGCGCAGGGCTTGCTGACATCCCTGGGAAGCAGCCAATTTAGATCCTTCTTAACAACCAATTCTTGAAACTTAAGACTTTATAAAGAAAATAATAAAAATCAACGGATGCTATTGACTCCTCCTGTTAGAACATGCTAATTACATTTATTCAACTTTAGGAAATGTGTGTGTGTGTACTTGTGTGCTTGTGTGTGTGTGCGTGTGTGCACCTGCACATTTGTGTGGATGGGGTAGAAAGAGCGTTAACTCAGACAGAGCTGCCTTTAAATCCCAGCTCAGTCCCACGTTCATTAACTGGATGACTTTGGATAAGTTATTAAGTCACAGAAACCTCAATTTGCTAGTCTGTAGGATGCAGATAACAGGCTGTATGGGAGTGAAACAAGACTAAATGCTGCTAGGGTGACCCTAGCTTATTGCTCGATAATAGTAGCTTTTGCTGTCATCAACTTTATTATCTACAAATAACATGCATTCTGGTCTGGTATTGACTCTAATCCCTTCTCAAGAGAAAACTATCCTGTTCAGGTCCCCTCTTTTGTCATTGTGGTTACATATTCCCTTCGAATTCTCTTTTCTATCCCGTATAGTTCAGATTTGAAAATGTTGTCTCTTGGGTGCTGGATCTTTAAAATTATTTTATAGAATTTTCAGATTATCTGTAATTTTTCCAAGTTAAGATTTTAAATCTTTATCAATTGTGTTCTGTAATTCTAATTCTTGCATTTCCCAATTTACTATTCTATAATTTTTGCCAATAAGGGAAAATTTCTACTACTAAATTTCTACTACTACTCCAAAGAATATGACACACCACCCCAAAGTTATCACCTCTAGGTTATTTTTGTGGCCCTATTAGACAACTCCCCATGGCGAGAGCATCCTGGGATTCTATTCTTTTATGACCACTATAATGGGATACTCAATATTACATTAACTGTAAAGAGCTATACAAATGTTAGTATTTGATGATTAAGTTATGGGCAAAAATTAGGAAAGTTAATATTTTACAAATCATTGTTAAGGCCTCTGAATCTCATTGAAGTTTAAATAGTCTTGTTCGCAGATAAAATAGAAAAAAAGAACTTCCAACATATGCACACCGTCTTGCCCCTCACTGCTAGAATAATCTTTCTTTCATTATGTCTTCTCACTACTCAAAACATGCAGTTGTACACCACTGCCTTGGCATTATCCAAACTCATTATTCCGGAAGGGCATCCACAACTTCCCAGCATTCCTTTGCAACCCCATTTCCTGCTACCCATTCCTCGTCTCCTCCCTCTACCCCATGTGGAGCTTTTTTTTTTATTGAGTTAACATTGGTTTATAACATTATATAAATTTCAGGTGTACATCAGTATATTTCAATTTCTGTGTAGACTACATTGTGTTCACCACCCAAAGACTAATTACCATCCATCACTGTACATATGTCCCCTGTCATGTCTTTTGCCCTCCTCCCTCCCCTCTTCCCCTCCGGTAACCATCAATCTAATCTCTGTATCTAAGTGTTTGTTTGTTGAAGATAAAAATACCATAAAAATGGTATTTTTATCTTCTAATTATGAGTGAAATCATATGGTATTTGACTTTCTCTGTCTGACTTATTTTACTTAGCATAATACCCTCAAGGTCCGTCCATGTTGTTGCAAATGGCATGATTTCATCTTTTTTTATAGCTGAGTAGTATTCCATTGTGTATATATATACCACATCTCCTTTATCCATTCATCCATTGATGGGCGCTTAGGTTGTTTCCAAGTCTTGGCTGCTGTGAACAATGCTGCAATGAACATAGGGGCGCATATATCTTTACGCATTGGTGTTTTCATCCAACAAGCTGCTGTGCGCACTGTTCATGAGTTATTCCATGCATATTCCTGCTTCCTTGCCCTTGATGAAGCTATTCCCCTGTTTCATGTCCTCTTCACCCCACACTGTCCACCCAGCTTTAAACCTTCTTCAAAGCCAAGCTAAGTATGTACTTTCTTTTTTATTTATTTATTTTTATTTTTTGTGTGTGTGTGAGGAAGATCAGCCCTGAGCTAACATCCATGCTAATCCTCCTCTTTTTGCTGAGGAAGACCGGCTCTGAGCTAACATCTATTGCCAATCTTCCTCCTTTTTTTTTTCCCCCAAAGCCCCAGTAGATAGTTGTTTGTCATAGTTGCACATCTGTACTTTCTCATATATCACTTTTGCCCTTCAACTCTGAATTACCAACCATCAACACCACTCATTTGACAATTGATTATGTAACCATAGTAGTTTACCAGTGGTTTCACAGAGGTTTTCTCACTTAATAATAAAGACAGCTGCCTCTTATGGAACACTAGCATGGGCGAGGCGCTCGGCTGAGTGCTTGTGAACATCCTGTTTAATCCTCATGGTTACTCTAGGTAGGAGGTCCCCCATTTGCAGATGAAGAATCGGAGGCATAGAACAGTTTTGTAAGTCACCCAAAGTCACAGAGTTGATAAATGGCAGAGTTGAGGTTCACACTCATGTCTGATTGAATCCAAAGCCCAGCCTTTTCACCACCACACGTACCGGCTGCATTTTATGGTGTAGCACAAAGGTCAATGATGCAACCAAGGCTGGTGCATGATAGCCAGCTCGGTTTAAGCCCAGACAGCTTTTCAATGTACTAAGTATATGACATCGCCTCTTACGGTGTTTAACTTTTGTTTTGTTATATGACCTAACATACAGGGTTGTCTACTCAGCTTAAGATTTCTGAAGACAATGATTAGGTAACAGAGGGTTTTTGGGCATCAGAAAAATGACTGGCATTTAATGCACCAGAAATGGGCTGATGATGTCTGTGGGGTCTTGGGGTGGGAGGAAACGGGCTGCTGTGGGGTGCAGGTACCCTCTGCTCAGTGAACCTGGGACAAACTCCATGGACTTCTCTTTGAAGAGTGATTATCTCGGTATTGAAAAGACCTGCTTTTGTTTGTTTGTTTGTTTAAAGCAAAAGCAGTCTTTGCCATGACTTCTTTTTGTTCAGCTACCACCAATGTTACTCTCTCTAGCCTCCGGGACTAGTGGGGAAGGCGACCAGGGAAAGCCAGCGACTGTGAAAGTAAGAAAACTGGAGGTCCAGAGAAAACATACAAGTGCCCCATTCTTTTCAACACGAGACCAGATGCTCAGCAGCCGGTATATGTAGAACAAAAGCCACGGCAATATCACAGTAATAAACATTTTACATACCTGCAGCTACTGTAACAGGAAACTCGAACGTGAATGGCTTGCAGTGCCCATGTGGGGTGTGCTGTGGCTATGCCTTTCACATGTGTCTTGCATATGGCACCCGTAAATACAGTATAAAAGATGGAAACACAATCAAATCTCTTCTTTTTCACTTTTCGGGGGGGGGCGGGGTTGGTGTGGGGAAATGTTGCAAATAATGGCTACATGAAAATTGAGGGGAATTTGTAAATGACTTTGCATATAGCTTGTTGTGGTGTGGTAGCCTTAATAATAAGCAAGCAGAGTGCCTGCACGGAATAGAGTGCTCATGGTGGAGTTTCCGTCTTGGTAATAGTATCTGACAATTATGTAAGATTCTATACACATGCACTGCAGCCCCAGCCAACTCATTCTCCCAGGTTTGCTTACATCTATCCATCTGCTAACTTTCTGCTCAACCTCTAATTCTGGGGTGTAGGATGTAGAGGCTCATTGTTGCCTCACACCTACCCCATATTCTCCAATTACTTTTATCTGTAATAAAGCTATATTGTGATCTCCACTTGCCTACCTCCTGTGCCTATCTCAACTGGTGCAGGACTCAGGTAGGGAGAAGAGGGGTCCTCTTGATTGGGCCTCCCTCAAATCCCAGTGGTGAAAGTGATGACAAGGGATGGAAAGCACCTCATACAGGTCCTGGGACAACAAAGGAGAGCTGCTCTTAACTGAGTGATTGGGTCAACAGACCCACTCGCACTTGATCTTCCCTAAAGGTGGAGAAGACCCAGCAGGTGGGCCTGGCAGATCATGAAACCCAGAGGCTCCAGGACCCCATAGAAACTTTGGGAAGGGATCCAGCATTGCCGCTGTGAGCTGAGGACTGCCACTACGAGCCACAGAAAAGATATCGTTGGGAGGGTGGAGATTATTATGATGTCGTTATGATTATTCCTCTACACCCCAACATACATGACTCCCACTGCACTACTAATGTCACACACACACAGATGGGAGCTCTCTGAGAGCAGGGACCTTGTTGATCTTGTTCAACACACTGTCGCCAGAGTCTAAAACTGTGTCCAGAGCATTGAAAGCATTCAAAGAGTGCAGTTGTTGAATGTATTCAGTCATTTGCTCGTTCATTCTGCAAACAGGTACTGAGTGCTTTCTATGTGCTAGGCACTGTGGTGGGCCTTCTTACGTGCGATGTGTTGGAAAGAGGCCAGAGTTCTGAAACCGCCCCTGCTTTCTGACTCACGGCAATCGATGTACCCTACTGGGTCTCGGTTCCCTTACCTACAGAACGAGGGACTGGCCACGCGAGCTCCTCCGTCTCGTCCACAGCCACCATTTCCTGAGGATGGAGGCTGACCCTCCATGGCCGCAGGGAAGCAATCCACGTGTTCAGTGAACTCCTTCTTGGCCTGTGAGTTTGGTGGCAAGGAGGCTGTTTAGCCAACGATGTTTGGTGGGCTCATACCACAGAGGAATGTTTTTCTGGACCATGACTCGTTAAGCCTTCCTCTATGTTTCTGGGATTTATTTAACCCTTCAGAACTTTGTGCTTCTCTGGAGTTTGAGAAAATGTAGTTTTTCTTCCAGTGTACTGCACTGGAGTGGCTCCAAGCGTGGTGGGCCTTTGTCTTTATTTGATTGTTTACCCAGAATGTTATGTTTTGGAATTGCTTTGGGAGGAGGCATTAACAGTTGACAGGATGCTCAATGGGAGCCCGTCACACTGCTCCTCCACGAGGTTTCTTGGGTAGGTTGGAGAAACCATAAATCCAGAAGGCATAAAAGAAATTTGAGAAAGAAGTCATCCAGTCTCTTTGTCACCTGCTGTTGCCTTTTTCTTAAAGAAGAGAAAGAGTCATGTGTCCCTGAGCCCCAATATGTGAGGTGACCCCAGGAACTCTTTCTCTGCCGCAGAGAGCAGATTCATCTGAACATCTGGTTACAGTCCACACCTGGTGGCCACCTGGTCTCTCTAACTGACTATGGGCCCTGGAGCTCCCACTAACAGACTGTGGGCCCTTGAGCACTTGTTTTCCCTTTCTGAGCCAAAGCCTTGTTCTAAAGCTGAGGCGGTCGGTCCAGTGACCTTTGAGGTCTCTTCCAATTCTAATGTTTTGTGTGTCTGAGATTCAGTGTCGTGCTTCTGACTCTCTGGAGACCCCCGTGACTCAGATCTGGCCTGCTGAGATCTCCTTGGATTTGATCCTCTTCTGCCTTAGACCTAAAGCAGGTGTGGGAAGACTTTTTTGGTAAAGGTCCAGATAGTACTTAGTAATATTTTAGACTTGTGGTCATACAGTCTCTGTTGCAACTACTGGACTCTGCCATTAGAGCCAAAAGCAGCCATAAACAACACATAAGGGGCTGGGTGTCGCTGTGTTCCAGTTCCTCTACAAAAACAGGTGACTGGCGCACTGGCAGTAGTCTGTGACTCCTGACCTAGAGGATCCTCGCGACACTGCCACCTCCCCCGTCCTCTCCCTGACTCCCATCCACACAGGTCCTATACACCCTTCCTACTATACCCTGGCTTGATGGTCAAGTAATTGCAAGATGGTGGTGATTTGTCTCCTTTTCAATATGTAGCAGCCAAAATATATTGGTTTGGTTTGGTTTATCTAGCCATTTATCCACTCATCCTTTCTTTCATCCATTCCATTCCACACACATTTGCCAATCACCTACCACATGGCAGAGGCCCCTGAGCTATGGGAATACAGGGAAGGGCTGTCCCCAGTCCGGCAGGGAGCCCGGCCCTCCAGTGAGAGCTGCCCAAGCCTCTCCAATCCGCTGTCCCGCTTCCTTTCCTCCCTTTTCTTATTTGCCCAGGGTCCTAAGAACCATTGGCATCTAATTGTCTCACCTTTATTCAGTTTGTAAACAGGCCCACCTCCTCTACCTCTACCTAGTTCTCTTACCTTGTGGGGGTATTTTCTCCTCAGTTAAATGAGACTTGATGGTATTTTCTCTCTGTCCAAGGAGGACATTACACAAAACAGCAGAAGGGACGCCTCTTAGACTCTGAACAAAAGAAGTAAATTTCCTTTGGGATAGCATTGCCAACACGGAGATCACTTCCTTCTTGGAGTTTCTGCAGGCTCATATAGAATCCCAGCTGAACCGTGGAGGAAATGCCAAAATAGCCAGGTTAGCTGAGTCACTCCTTCAGCAAGAAGATCTCACTAGCAGGAAAAAAAAAGGAAAATCAATATTCTTTTGTCTAGGCTAGGAAAAGTGCTAAAGCTATTTAGGTCATTAAAGAGCAATGGCTACAAATAAAAACCAACACCTCTCATGATTAGTAGTAAAGTTACTGTTGAGTTTTATATCTCTCATCAGGAGACACATAAATTTTCAGATATGGCAAACATGGAAAGTAAAATGATCCCCAAGCCTTGGACACAGAAAATTGAGAAGAGAATGTTCTGATTTGAAGTTATAATAAAATTTTCTGATCAAATATATTGTGTTATTTTTTTAGGAGAAAATGATTCATTGAATAATAACAGATCATGGTGATGACAAGAGCAATGTTGATTTCCCTCAGAAAATGAATTATTTGAGTGGGTGCATTGCCAATTTCAGACAACAGGAATTCCACTTATTACATAATACATAATTGAGTGAATGAGTGTGCCCATTTCTTTCTCATTTTTCCTTCCATCTTTCCTTTCTCACATGTTTATTGAGCCAACCCTGATGTTTTAAGCACTGAACTAAGTTCTGGAACTAAAGCGAGTCCTTATCACCCAGAGTACATAGTCTACATTAGGATTCACTCTTGGTGTCGTATGTTCTATAGGTTTTAACAAATGTTTAATGACACGTATCCATCATCACAGAATCATACAGAGTACTTTCACTGCCCCAAAAATCCTCTGTGCTCCACCTGTTCATCCTTCCCTCCCCCCTAACCCTGGGCAACCACTGATCTTTTTACTGTCTCCATAGTTTTGCCTGTTCCAGATGTCATATAGTTGGAATAATACAATATATAGCCTCTCAGATTGGCTTCTTTCACTTACTAATATGCATTTTAGGTTATTCCATATCTTTTCATGGCTTGATAGCTCATTTCTTTTTAGAGCTGAATAATATTCCATTGTCTGGATGGATCACAGTTTATTTATCCATTCACCTACTGAAGGACATCTTGGTTGCTTTCAAGTTTTAGCATTTATGAAAAAAGCTGCTATACAAACATCCATGTATAGGTTTTTGTATGGACGTAAGTTTTCAGCTCCTTTGGGTAAATACCAAGGAGTGCGATTGCTGGATGGCATGATTGCTGGATGGTGAGAGTATGTTTAGTTTTGTAAGAAACTGCCAAATTGTCTTCCAGAGTGGCTGTACCATTTTGCCTTCCCACCAGCAACGAATGAGAGTCACCGTTGCTCCACATGCTCCAGCATCGGGTGTCGTCAGCACTCTAATTCTAATAGGTGTGTAGTGGTATCTCACTGTTGTTTTGAGTTTCATTTCCCTGACGACATATGATGTGGAGCATCTTTTCATATACTTACTTCCCATTGTAAGTCTTCTGAGGTGAGGGGTCTGGTAAGGTGGCTCATTTTTCAATCAGGTTGTTTGTTTTCTTATTGTTGAGTTTTAAGAGTTCTTTGCATATGTTGGATAACAGTCCTTTATCAGAGTGTCTTTTGCAAAGATTTTTCTCCCCATCTGTAGCTTGTCACTTTTCTTTTAAATGAGAAATCTTGACCTTTTCCTGATCGTAGTCTTGTAGTCTCTGGATTCTTACAGCCTTCTCTGGTTTTCCTATTCCAGAGCTAGGAAAAGATTTCAGAGCCTTTTCCCCCCCACATGTTTTGCATCAGTTAACTTTTATAAGTTGTCAAGCCACAGGAGGCTTTATTTGTCTTTTACACCCAGAGGACCAAAAGTCTAGGCTGTTATTTTGTGCCAGTAACACCTAAAGACAAGTTTCCAAAAAGTCCTGAGCCCATACATTGTAAGCAGCTTTCTGTAACATGTAGCATTTAAACTGAATTACAGTTTCACGGTAGCCTCAGCAATGAAATAAAACCATACAACAACAAAATAAAGCCTACTAAAGGGGCATAAGAGATCTTGGCTGTGCTATCCATTTAGAAAATAATAGTAGAATTATTAGGAAAATAACTACTGACTAACTGGGACAACCTGCTGACTCAAGGTCTTCGCCACAGGCTGGGACCAGCCTCTACTCAATGTGCACAGAGGCGGTCCTGAGTTCCGATGAGGTTATGCATCTTGGAAATTGGGACCTTTGAGTGCAAACTGTTCTTCCTGTGGTCGTTCTGTCCCCTATCAGTCTTCGTGATTCTTGTTTCTGGACTGCAGAGGCACATGCATAGTTTGACTCACTGTAGCTTGGTGGCCCTTTTTAACCTGTCATTTTGTTGCTGTATATTTTCAGAGTTTGTTTCCACAGATTAGATTCTTAGCCCCATTGTCTCTCTCTCACACGAACTGCTTTAAGGTAGACTATGGTGAAGCAAATGTTTCCTCTGGTGGTAACCTCTCTGAGTTTCTGCCTCCTTCTCTGGTAAATGGAAAACAGTCGTCACTTCCAGCTCAGGTTGTTGTGAGGTTGAGCGGGATAATGCAGGCTTTCAACATTCTTCCCGGCAAGTAGCGGGAGTTCCACACACGTTGGTGGTGATGGCGGTGATGATAATGAAGATGGGATCGTGAGTCCTGTTATTTCAATTATGTCCATCGATGCCTGACCCTGGAAGAGCCTTATTCCAGTGTCCCCGTGCCCTCGGGGCTGCACCAGGCCCACAGCTGCTCACACGCAGATGACTCATGCAAGCTGGGACTGTGGCCTGACCCCACAGCCTGGTCAAGGGCTTGTTTTTCTAGGTGAATCAGGTTTACAAAAGCATCTCACCTAGACTGTCACAACACAGGTGAAAAGAGTGTACCTTGGCGTCCATGGAGGCCAGTATTCAGAATCAGAACTGTTCCAGGCAATCTGGGTTTATGGCTTTGACACGGATTTCTGTCTAAGGAAGCTCTCTGTTCTTCCCACAGGACACTTCCTTGTTAATGTTTTTCTAATTATAATGATAATAATACATATTGTAGACCCTTAGAAATTACAGAAAGAAAAAGAGAGAGAGAATTGATGTCATCTAAATTCTTACTGCCCAGAGATAAACACTGTTGAGATTTTGATGACTTCATTTGTGTGTGTGTGTGTGGGTGTGGGGGTGTGTGTGGGGGGGGGTGTGTGTGTGGAGAGAGAGAGAGACGGATTTGTTTCCTCTTCAGGTCTGTGACCCCACAAACAGAACCTGGATTTTTTCATGTATTAGATGGAGAGTCCTTGCTCTCAGGGAAGGTGGCGTTGGCTCCTGATGGAGAATTGGCCCTGTGATCCAGTTTTGGCTGATTCAATGAAAAGGAAATTACAAGGAGGTTTTGACTCCTTCCAAAGGTGAAGGAAGAAAAAAAAAAGGGAGCATACTTTCTGTTACCAAATGGATTTTTTAAGGCCTCTGAGGCATTTCTTAGTAGGTAGCAGTTTCAAGACTCTTGGTGCGTCAGGATGTCTGGAAAAGGCTCTTTATTTCTAACTGGTCTACGTGCATTTGACTTATATGTTTCTTTATAATCATTCATTTCTTTACTATTTTTTCATTTCACAAACATGCAGGGTACAATCTTTGTTCTCAAAAAGTTTAAAACCCAATCGGGCAGACAGAATTCAGGGCAGAATGAAGGAAGACCCAACTTAAAGACTCAATGCAAGTTCTGAGCGTGGGTGGAGAAGACAGAGGAGATCAGAGCAACGGGGCAGGCTGCAGCTGAAGACAGCTGGAGCGTTGGACCCGAGGAATTTCAAAAGTAATTAGTAATTGCAAACAAAGGGCGAGATTTTCAGATTCTCACCGTCATCAAGTCATCAACGTGGCAACTCCCAGTGTTAAGAACTTACTTAGGAGCACCTGTGTTAAGCACTATGTATCACCTCATTTAATCCTCCTGATCTGTGACGTAGGTGTGTGTGGGACATCTGAGGCCCAGCAGGTGTCAGCGATCTGTTGAGGTCACACAGCAAGTGCAAGGACCTGTCCTCGGTCACCGGGCGAGGAAGTAAACATGCTGGTTCAGACCCCTGTCCACTGGTCTCCAGGGCCTGTGCTCTTAAGGATCCCAGTTCATAATGGCACGTGGGCGCCGGCTTGAAGGGAGAGTGGGGCCACACCAAAGAGCTTCTTGAATGCCTCGCCGAGGAGTGGAGTCTGGCTGTATAGGCACCCCGGGTGCTGCGGCAGTTTTTTGAAGAGGAGGGATGAAAATCTCCAGACTTCCAGCTCAAACGGCCGTGCTGAGTGGCTTTCTTTCTTCCTGAATTTTAAGCCTCTATTTTTTGCCAGTTACAGAATTCGTGGCAGAAAAGGAGGAGAATTTGTAGTGGCACAGGTAGGATGAGGAGACAAAGGGAGAGGAGAACACTGACACCAGAAGCAGAACTAAGAAAGATTAGAAAAATCAAACAACCACGGCAGGAGGCCTCCTGGCACCCCAAGGAACTCCCGGAAGAACACCCACCCCGGACGCCGGTAGCGCTCGTGCGCTTAGGCCCACATCCCCAGACCCAGAGAGAGTCCAGGGGAACCATTGAGCCATCCTTTTAGCATAACTTATTTTAACTCCTGGCTCCAAGCCAGGCGTGTAGCTGGTGCTCACAGTGTGTACTCACAGAGCAGTGAAACTGCTCCGCATCCGGGGTAACAAAGCAACTGTTAATGGGAGTAATTAAGAGCCTTGGGGGTGATTTATACCTTTTGTTACTGCTCAAATCGAAGTTACCAAAGACAACAATTATCAGTATCACAGGTGATCCTTAACCCACGCAGGGGATGCGGGGGCCTGGCTGCAGCTCTGCATCCGGGCCTCGGGTTCACAGAAGAGGAACCGGGCGGATTCACAGGCAGGAGAACTGGAGACAGTGCCCCCGGCTGGGCTCAGCCTGGGAAGGTGCAAGTCTTTAGCCTCTTTAATGAAGATAGAATATTGACAAAACTCTGGGGGAGGAATGGGCGACAGCGCTCCAGTGCTGATTTTCCTGAGAAACGCTTAACTTTATTGGCTAAATTTTAAAATAAAATCTTTAAAACCTTTGTTTCTATTAGTATCAAAAGGTGCTTACGGAGGGGAAGCGTTGTGTAAGTCGATTGCAATGGCTGGTTGGTGCCGTCGGTGAAGAGGGACCCAAGGCCTGACCTGCATCTTCAAAATGGTCAAGTGACGCCTAGGAGGGCAAGATGCGAGCCGTGGGGATGCCTGCCACTCAGAGTGTCCGCCCTCCCCGGCTGCCCTCCCCAGAGGCCTGGCTCTGGCTTTCCCAGCAGCTGCACGACCAGCCTCTGCTCTAGGCTCTGGGTGGTTGGGACCACAGCTTCCAAGCCAACTGCCTGCTGAGACAATACTAGTGGGGTCTGGTCCAGCGGGGACTGGCACATTGCCCCCAGATTTATTCTATTTTTTTGAGATATAATTTACATACCGTAAAACCCAACATTTAAAAGTGTACAATTTAATGGTTTTTAGTATATTCACAAGGTTGTGCAACCATCATCACTATTTAGTTCCAGAACATTTCTTCAGCCCAAAAAGGAAACCCCGTCTCTATGGATTTACCTATTCCAGACATTTCATATAAATGGAATCATCTACTATGTGGTCTTTGAGTCTGGCTTCTTTCACTTGACGAAACGTTTCAAGGTTAATCCCTGTTGTAGTGTTCATCAGTACCTCATTCCTTTATACGGCTGAATAATATTCCGTTACACGGATAGGCCACATTTTGTTTATCCATTCGTCAGTTGATGGACGTTTGGGTTGTTTTCACTCTTCGGTTATTGCGAATAATGCTGCTATGAGCATTCATGTACAAGTTTTTGTGTGAACATATATTTTCAATTCTCTTGAGTGTATACTCAGGAGTGGAGTTGCTGGGCCATACGATAACTCTGTGTTTAACTTTTTGAGGAACCACCAAACTGTTTTCCACAGTGGATGTACCGTTTTACATTTCTACCTGCATTGTAAGAGGGTTACAATTTCTCTTTATTCTCACCAACGCTTGTTGTTGTCTGTCTTTTTTATTATAGCCATTATTATGGGTGTGAAGTGATATCTCATTATGGTTTTGATTTGCATTTCCCTAATAATAATGATGTTGAACATCTTTTCATGCACTTATTGGCCATTTGCATATCTTTGGAGAAATGCCTATTCAAATCTTTTGCCCATTTTTTTAATTGGGTTGTCTTTTGATTGTGAGTTATGAGTTCTTTGTATATTCTGAACGCTAGACCCTTATCAGATATATGATTTGCAAATATTTTCTCTTATTCTGTGAGTTGTCTTTTGGTTTCCTTGATAGTGTCCTTTGACACACGAAAGTTTTTAATTTTGATGAAGTCCAAGTTATCTACTTTTTCTTTGGTTGCTTGTGCTTTTGGTGTCATATTTAAAAAATTGTTGCCTAAAGATTTACACTTATGTTTCCTTCTGAGAGTTTTATAACTTTAGCTCTTCCGTTTTAGTCTTTGATCCATTTTGAGGTAGTTCTTGTATGTGGTGTGAGATCTCAAATCCGTTCTTTTTCATATGGATATGCATTTTTCCCAGCATCATTTGTTCAAAAGATTGTTCTTTCTCCATTGAATTGTCTTGGCAGCCTTGTCAAAAATCAGCTGACCATAGATGTATATATTTATTTCTAGACTTGCAGTTCTATTCCATTGATCTATATGTCTATCCTTATGTCAGTACCACACTGTTTGATTACAGTAGCTTTGTAATAAGTTTTGAAATCAGGAAGTATGTCTTCCAAATTTGTTCTTTTTCAAGATTATTTTGACTACTCTGAGTCCCTTGTATTTCCACATTAATTTTAAGATCAGCTTGTCCATGTCCACCAAAAAAAAAGCAGTTGAAATTTTGATAAGGAATGTGTTGAATTTCTGGATCATCTTGGGGAATATTGCCAACTTGATAGCATTAAGTCTTCCAATCCATGGGATGTCTTGTCATTTATTTAGGCAGAAATTGTTTAATTTCTCTCAACAATTTTTGTAGTTTTCAGTGTTCAAGTCTTGTACTTCTTTTGTTAAATTTATTCATAAATATTTTATTCTTTTTTATGCTATTGTAAATGGAATTGTTTTCTTAATTTCATTTTTAGAAATGTAGTACACTAGTGCAAAGAAATACAATTGTTTGTTTTTTTTTTAAAGATTTTATTTATTTATTTTCCCCCCAAAGCCCCAGTAGATAGTTGTATGTCATAGCTGCACATCCTTCTAGTTGCCAATTGAGTTTTGTATATTGATCTTGTATTCTGGAGTCTTGCTGAACTTGTTTATCAGCACTAATGGCTTTTTTGGGGGATTCCTTAGGATTTTCTATACGCAAGATCACGTCATCCGCAAATAGAAGATAGTTTTACTTCCTCCTTTCCATTCTGGCTGCCTTTTATTTCATTGTCTTGCTTAATTGCCTTAGCGAGAACCTCAAGTACAATGTTGGATAGCAGTCGTGAGAGTCCGCATCTGTGTTTTGTTCCTGATTTGGGGGAAAGCTTTCAGACTTCCACCATTATGTATGATGTTAGCTGTAGGGTGTTTGTAGATGCCCTTTATGAGGTTGAGGAAGTTCCCTTCTATTCCTGTTTGTTGAGTATTTTTATCCTTAAAGGTTGTTAGATTTTGTCAAATGCTTTTTCTGCATTGAGATGATCACATGGTTACCAGACTCACTCTTTTGTAACAAAGTGTATGGAGAAAAAAATAAAGGATGATTTTCTTAAACAGAAAAAAAACCCCCACTTTTCTTGGTGACACTGTCTTTTCATACAAAATACAGCATATTTTCAAGTATAATAACAGCAATAATAATGTGGTTGTGGTTCTGAAGTGTCTTCTTTGCATGCACTGTCTTTTCTAATCTTCAGACACCCACGTGTGGTGAACCAAAATGGTGCTATTAGCTGTTTTTTACATATTGCACATCCAGGGCTCTTTAGACCTCATGTCTGTAACTGTTCTCCAGAGGTAAGTTCTAGTCTATTCAGAAGGCGCTCAAATATACTTTTTGTTTGTTGTTTTATTTTTAAAAGGTTTTGAGTTTTATCTTCATTTCAAAAGTAATTCATGTTTGTTTGTTTGTTTGTTTTTTCAGAATACAGGCGAAATCAAAGAAAACAATCCTCCTTAATTCCACCACTCAGAAAAATGGCCTTTACCATTTCAGGGAATGATCAAAATTTCTATTTCCTATATTCATGTGTGATTATGTGTGTACGTATGTGTAGAGAGGATATATATGTATATAGGATCATATTATTCTTGTTTTCTAATCTGCCTTTTTCCTCTTTCTATCAAGCAAGGTAATCATCTTTCTATGTTTTTTAACATTCCTCTATGTTATCATTTTTAATATGCTGTGCAGTACTCCATAACATAATGTATAATAGCTTACTTACCCATTCTGCTGTTGCACATTTTAGATTAGTTCCTTCTTTCTATTGTAAAGCACTCTGCAGCATCTCTGTATAAATTTTTACAGCATCTTGCATAAGTATTTTTGTGTACATCCCGATCGTTTCTTTAGGTAAATTCTTGGAAAAAGAATTATTGGATCCAAGGGTAAGAGAATTTTTTAAGTTCTTTGTACGTATCACCAAATTACTACTAAAGGATTGTAAGAATTTACACTTCTACCAGCAGTACCTGACTTCCTGTATTCTTACCAATCCTGGGTATTATAATTTTCTTTGATCTTCACCAATCTGTTGGATAAAATATAATTACCAGTCTTTTCATCTGCATTCCTTTGACTCCTATGAAGTTGAACTTTTTAATACCTACTTGAAAATTTCTTCTTTTGTGTTCAGACTTCTTGTGTTAGCGTTGTTTCATCTTTCATCATTTTTACGTATCCTATTATTAACACTGAATTTGAGATTAAGGAATCCTCTCACGACTAGTAACACGGAACTGCCTTTTTCAGGTTCCTTTTCTCCCAATTATTAGAGATTAGGAAATACACAAAAATATAAAGAAAATAATAAAAATCACTCTAACTTCACTTCACCACTCTGAGGTCACCAATCCTCCAAAAATGAGAACTACCATTTTGGGGTCAAAGAATTCTGAGACTTGTGATACATATTGCCAAATTTACCTTCAGAAAGGTTTGCTGACTTGGGGATGATTAGCGGTTTAGAGAATGAAGAATGAAATAGTGATTTGGTAGACAGGGGAGCCTAATTTTAAAGATGCTTTTGAGTCCATTTTTGGCACATACTTCATTGCAGGCAGGATAAGAGGTCTGGTTGGTAAAATGGGTCATTTTAAGGCCTGAACAGGCCTTAGACGTTCTTACTTTTGAGTGCTCTCCCCCATCAGACCAAACACACCACAGTGCACTCACATCCAAAATCACACACAGTTCTTTTTTTTTGCCATACAAAATTTGAAAGGACTTTTATAATAATAAGTTTGCTAAGAGTTACTTAATTTTCTTTGTGATTTAAACATATATATAAAATGATACAATATTGACTTATTACACTGAACCAATGGACATAATATTAAATTTTGTAAACATTTAATTAAACATGTACTAATTTTTATTTTGCAATATTCTTTTTTTCCTCACTTTTTAAAATTACAGATTCACACACAGTTTTAAGGAAGAATGCAGAAGGATGTCTTGCACACTTCCCCCCAATTTCCCCCAATGGTAACATTTTGCAAAACTACAGTGTGATGTCACAACCAGGATGTTGACATTGAGACTGCCCCTCATCTTACCCAGTCTCCTCATTTTCCTTGTTCTCATCTGTGTGTGTGCGTGAAGTCCTATACAAGTTTACTACCTGTGTACATTCCAACACAGTGAAGATGCTGAACAGTGCCAGCTTCACAAGGATCTCTCATGTTGCCCTTTTGCAATGTTCTTTTAATATTTGGAGGAAAGCAATTTTTTTAGGTTTCAAATACTTTTCATAGAGAGACATAGTTCCGCATCCCTGTGACTGTAAGGCCTAATGGGTACAGCTGCCCTGCCATCAAGGTGGGGTTGGTAGTCATCCACCTAAGTGTGGACTTGATGTGAGCAGATTCCAAGAGAGTCAATTTCATAAACTTAGAGACAGTATAGTACAGTCGTAAAGGGTCCTAACCCTGGAACTGAACTGCCTGGGTTCAAAGATCCCAAAACCAACATTTCTTAAAAGGGTGACTTTGCGCCAGTTACTTAAGCTCTCTGAAGTCTTAGTTCCATAACTGAGAAGGACTATAGTGAAACCTAGCATAAGGTGGTCCCAAGTTTGAATGAGGTAATCTGCTGAGATCCAAGGCGGCGTGGAGTAGCCGCCCAGTGTGGTAGATGGTGCTTGTGTTGGAGGAGGAGGAGGAGGAGGTTGGGAGAGAAGGATGCAGAAGTGTCACAGGAGTGGCTCCACAGCTCTGATGAAAAGCGAGAAGCAGGGCGGGAGAATTCTCTGCAAAGTTGTAAGAAAAGAAATTGGATAGGGTCTGACAATGCCAGCTCCACAGAGCCCCCGCTGTGGCCGGTGAGAACTGGACTGTCACTGGGACAAAGCGCATTACAGACTTGGCCGGTGCTAGTAAATCTCGGGGAGCAGGAGCACATCATCTCTACTCTGAGAGAGCAGCTCGGGGTCAGAAGGGGTCCCCGCTGAGGGCCGTATTAATGCGCAGCGCGAACTGCTCTGAAGGGATCCCTCAATAAAACTGAGAACGGATGGGGCCGGAGCCGGAGCTCATTTTGCAGAGATGACAGCATCGGTAGAGTTTTAGGATTGCCAACAGGTTCTGAGTGAAACTCTGAAGTCTATTGAAACCTGATTAACAGCTACTCCGGGGGCTGAAATAAGCCACCTGACTGACTGGTGGAGAAAAATCCCTTCCTACATCAGCCTGGCGCTCTATATCATGTGGGGCCTCGGACAGGCTGAAAAATGAGCTCACAACTTTGAACCTGCTGTAAAACTCTTATGGAAGCGTTTATGGAGCACCTTACAAGGTGAGTTTCCACGTGCTTTGTAGATAATTCTACTGGGGTGGTTTTATTCAATTTAGTTTTTATTAGATACCTAGAAGATCTGAGTTCAAAGCCTGGCTCTGCCACCAATCGAAAGTGCCTCCTGGACAGGTCCCTCTGCCCGTGTGGGCCTCAGTTTCCTCAACTAGAAAGTGAAAGGACT
Source organism: Diceros bicornis minor (assembly GCF_020826845.1). Lineage (NCBI taxonomy): Eukaryota > Metazoa > Chordata > Mammalia > Perissodactyla > Rhinocerotidae > Diceros > Diceros bicornis. The sequence continues at coordinate 2,500,171 of NC_080743.1, read as the reverse complement.
GCACTAGATGGTCATGGAGGCTCCTTCAAATGACTTTGTGAATGCTGTCCCCGGCACTGTGCTCGCCACCGAGGACGACGCAGGGGACATCCTCAATCTCTGGAGAGTCCTCTCACTCTCTCTGTGTATATATATACACACACACAAATATATAAAATTAAGAAACAGATGAATAGGATCATGGAAATTGTGTATTTCAATCATTCGTTTTACTGACAAATTAACATGTTTAATACACAAGGTACAATTAGTTGTTGACCCTCTTTTGTAGATAATGTTAAAGTCTAAATGGAGGCTTTTCATAAGTGTGAGACCTGAGAAAAACGACCCCGTGGGGTCTATGAAGTGGCATTGTGAGATTTATGAAAGGATGACAAGACGCAACCCCCTACTCTCAAGCCGTTTCCTGACTCACTAGGAAGACAAAATATGTACACCTGGGACAGAGAGCAGCTAAGCCATGAGTTCATTTAATGTCAGCTGAGCGTCCAGGCAAGGAGGACTAGAGCCATTCACTGACAGGAAGGTAACCTGGACCAGGGCCATCTGTGACCACTCTTGGAGGAGAAGGGCTTGACCTGAGCCCGTGGAAGGAGTGGTATTTTTTAATATTTTTTAATTGTTAACTTCTGATTATGAAAATAATGCATTTCAAAAGTCTTTATGTTGTAAGTAATGGGAAACCCAACTTAAACTTGCTTGAACAATTAATAGAATTTATTTACTCATGTAATTGAACAGTTTCGAGTTAGGGTGTGTTTTGATCCAGAGTCTGTGGTGCCACCAGGGACAAGATGGCTTCCTGTCTCAGCTCTGCCCTCCATGGTATCCTTCATCCTAAGGCAGGCTCGTCTTGAGATTAAGATGGCTATCAACAGCTCCTAAGACAAGTGCTTCCTCATTCACAGCGAGTGACAGAGTGTCCTCTTTTGTCCCAGTATTCCAAGCAAAAGTCCAGACACTCACCCAGATTGGAATGGCTTGGGTCATGCACCCTGGGGCCGCCAGGACCCAAACCAGCTGACTGGATCAGTCCCAGTTACAAGCTCCACCCTGGCCACGGTGGTGGTGGTGGGGAACATGGAGCCAGTGTCTCTGGACCACATGGATCCCCCAAATGGAAATTAGGCACAGCTGGGAGGGAGGCAAGGCTGCTGCAACCATAAATGTTCTTTATAATATGTTAGTGGTAGAAATTTTAGGAAGTACAGATAATTGAAAAGAAAATAAAAATCTCCTATAACCCAATACTCAGAGATACTGAGCATTAACATTGTTAACAGATTTCCTTCCAGTCTTTTTTCTGGAAGAGTTAACATTGCCAGACATATTCTACGTGCACCACGTCATTTACTCTGAACAGAGCAACCCAAGAGGTAGGCATTATTACTGTCTCCATTTTGTAGACAAAAAGACAGGTTCGAAGGAGTTACACAATTTGTTCAAGGTTACACACCCAGTACTTGTTGAGCTTGTGTTGAACTCAGGTTTGTCTCTCTCTGGAATTCAGGCTTTTAATCACTCTGCCGTCTTCTTTCGTATAGAATTGGTGTCATAGCATACGTCTCGTTACGATTTTCCACACTTACTGTTACGTCACGAGCTGTTACAGTCCTTAAATGATCAGTTTTAGCTAGAGACCTAGATCGAGTTTCCTAGGATGCAGACTCCGAGATGGAGATGTGTGTGTAGGTGGCTTGTTGGGGAACCCCACCTTTGAAGGACTGAGTGCAGCAGGGCTGCCAGAGGAGAAGTTAAACCACAGAGAGGCCTCAGCCAGCGCTGTGGAGCTCTGCAGCTGAGGTGGCCCTCCAGAGTCGTCCATCTTGAGGCGGGGGCCTGGGCCTCTACACCCAGCAGCCACCAGGGGACGTGACGTTGGGCAGGGTGGCTCTCCTGGACTGAGGGCAGCTCCTGGAGAGAGACTCAGCAGCTGGGAGAAAGAGGATCCAGACAGGGCACCCAGCAGTTACTACAGCCAGGCAGTCTGGAAAGGAGAGAGGACAGGGGATCTGTTCTCCTGCTTCTCCTCACAGTACAGCTTCCAACCAACATTTCAAACATTTCCTCTTCCCAACGCCTTAGACGTGACTTCCTGTTTCATCTGGAACAGAGGGCAGTGTGTGGGGCAGGGAGAGCGCTGGACACGGAGACAGGAGGTCTGAGCACAGCTCCCACTCCATCCTTGACCAGCAGTGAGACCTGAGCAACTGTCTTCGCCTCTCTAGACCTCAGTTTCATGGGCCAGAGTGGGCGTTCTCGTCCTCAGCACTGTTGACAGCGGGGAGGAGAATTCTCTGTCTGGAGGTGACTTGCTCTGTACCCTTGTGGGTGTTCAGCAGCAGTGCTGGTCTCTACTCACCAGAGGCCGGTGGCATACCCCCACCCCAACCCCACTTGTGATGAAAACAATGTCCCCAGACATTGGCAAATGTCCCCTGGGGGTGAAAACTCCCCTGACTGGGAAACATTCCCTGCAGTCTAAGCGCCGTCTTGCTCGTGGAGTTGTTGGGAGAGTTCAACACGGTAGCGGTCAATATTCAAGTCCCAAACCACTGTACTCACACACACCCACACGTGCTCCAACCCCGTCTCTTGTCCTCGTCACTGCCCCAGGATCAGGGTTGGCAGGAGCCAGTTGGAGCCCTGATCAGCCATGCGTGGGCCGTCATTGTTCCGTTGCTCACGTCCCGGTCTTGGGCTGATTTGTGGAGCTCTCTAGGGAGGTGGGGGGAACACAAAGACCATGGGTCCTCAAGTCAGACAGACCTGGGTGGGCCTCTCAGGGCCATCATCTCCAGCTGTGAGGATGCTGACAATCAAAGTCACTTGCTAAGCCTCAGTTTCCCCCCGTGTGGGTTGAGAATTATCGGGCACACCCTGTGTGCAGCACCTGGTATGTCATCAGCTCTTCACCTTTCTCGTCTTCTGAACTGTGCTGGCAGCTCTTTGAGGGAAAAGGATGTCTCTCCTACCTCTGTGCAAGCATTCCCATGCCCAGAAGGGAGCTCGATAAATTTGGCTCAGGGAAGAGGAAACTGAGAACGAGGGGTGAAGCAGCTGCTTAAAGTGCCTTGACAGCCGGGGACATCCTTCTTCACACGTGGAGAGGCGTGTAGTAACCCGTGGAGAGTCAGCCTGAGCACCTGTCCTGGTCTCAACACTTCCTATCTCTTTGATCTCGGGAGAGTTACTTAATTCCTCTGGGGCTCTGTTTTCCTCAATTATAAAATGGGAATGGTGATAGTATCCTCTACTAGTTTCCTAGGGCTACCGTCACAAAGTACTACAAACTGAGTGGCTTAAACAACAGAAACGTGCTGTCTCACAGTTCTGGAGGCTAGAAGTTCAAGATCAAGGTGTTGGCACGGTTGGTTCCTTCCAAGTGGCGTGAGGAAGAGTCTGTCTCATGCCTCTCTTTGGCTTCTGGTAGCTCGTTGGCGATCTTTGGCGTTCCTTGGCTTGCATCATCCTGATCTCTGCTTTCATCTCCTTGAGTGTGTGTCTTTATCCAAATATCTCCTTTTTATAAGGATGCCAGTCACATTGGATTAGGGGCCCACCCTACTCCAGTATGACCTCATCCTAACCTAACTAATTACATCCGCAACAACCCTATTTCCAAATAAGGTCACGTTTTGAGGTACTGGTTAGGACTTCAACAAATGAATTTTGGGGAGAACACTATTCAACCTGTAACACCACTCCATAAGGTTATACTAAATATTCAATGTTAAAATACTCAAAGATGTCTGGCCCATTGTAAGTACTCAACATATGTTAACTATTGTTATTATTATTGTTATTCATCTGACGTATAATGGGTGTCTTCCATGTGCCCAGCAGTGTGCCGGGGGATAGAGACACTAAGGTGAATCAGGTCTGGTCCCTGACCCAAAGGATGCCCAGTCTAATGGAAGCACAGACATGAATGAAGAATTCCAGTCCTGAGGGTCTTCACAGCTAGATCAGTTTCCTAGCTTGCTAAGCCATTTGTACATCTAATGGTTATCTGGGGTCAAAATAAATATCTTGGATGCCATCAGAGAATGAAGAAAGTTCATTGTTCAGAAGAAAGAAGTTTTCTTTTTTTCTTTATATCTTTGGGGAGAAAATTTCCAAGTGTCATGGTCAAACACTTAACTCTGATTTCTTGTGCAAAGTTTAAGGTGACCTTTACCCTTCCTAATATATCATTTTGATGAAGCCAGAATTTTCCGAGATTCTCAAGACTGGCAGAAAAATAACTTGAGAAACTGATCCCAGATCGGTAACTGGAGAGAAGTTGGAGGGCAGCTCCTTCCTCAAGTGCTGCCGTATATCTTACTTCATTGCATGTTGATAGTGTATTAAAATTGAAATAAAAATAAAATATTATCTGTGCCATTAAACCTGACCAATTCTCACTTCACTAATCTCCAAACCCTGATTCTCGCTAAAAGACAGACTGTCTTAACCCACTCTTGGCAAAGAAGCACAACAGAGGAGAGTTCTGAGAGGTAGAACCTTCATCTTTTTTGAAAAAAATATGCTGTCGTCATTTAATATTTATGGCGCACGCACACCGTGTGAAGCATGGCATCACACGATGGCCTTTGCTGCCAGAGAAGACATTGGTGACAGGGGAGACGTTAGATAGACTGGGGGCCTCATGAGGACAGAGTTTTTGGGGGCGGTTCAGGCAGGACTTGGGTAATGGATGCTGTCCACACACCCAAGGGTCATCCCTGCGAAGCATGGCCCTAACTGCAGACTTCCTGCTGGTGACCGTCTGGCCTGGCAGCCCTGGCTCCGGAGCTGCTCGGTGGAGAGGCTCCAGAGGGGAGGGGGATTCTGATGGGGGAGGAGGAACAGGCCCAAGAGTGAGTGGGTGGGGCAGAGTGGAACGCCACCCCTGAATTGTGTAGGGTGGCCACGGTGGGTGAGGAGGCAGTGCCCCGCTCACCAAGCCAGCCCCTGTGGGAACCTCCTGCTCCCGCTCGGAGGAAGGGGGCGCCATTTCCAAATTCGCACAAGTCTCCTTGTGGGATGGTGGTGTCCTAGGGCGGGGGACTAGGCTGTGACCCAGAACCAGAAAACCTGCATTTCAGTCTTAATTCCCCACTCACTCATATCATCACTTTCCAAGTCAGGCAATTTCTCTGGGCCCCGGTTTCCTCCTCTGTAAATGAGGCGCTGCCTGCCTCACAGGGTGGAGCTGCAAGTCCGTATTTAAAATTGGATGAGCAGAAAGCCTCTGTGTCGTCTCCAAGGCGCCCAGCGTCTTTACCTCACTGTCATCCCATCATGACCCCGGTCCCTGAAGAGGGACGGAGGGAACATGGTTCCCATCGCTCTCCTCCAGTCTCCCTCAGGCCTTCTGTGGGTGTGCTGTCCTCTCCACAACCGTGTCCTTCGTTCTGTCGTGCCCACCTGGACCCTGCTCGCACCTTGGACTGGACAGTGACTCCACTCAGAGGCCCACCACGCCTCTTAATGGGCAGGGTACCCCGTTTTACAAGTTAACCGTGCACTGTTCATCGACTAGTCCAGCAGTTAGTGCTGGAAACCCCAGCGGGGCGCTGAGGCCCCACCGTCCTGATCCACAGCCGCCCTCCTGTGCCGCAGACCAGCAGGTCACCGGGACCCACAGCTGCCTGAGCGCGGATCAGAGCGAAGCCACTCCAGCCACACAGGGCTGGACGTGTCGGGTCTGGCGCACATCTGCCGGGAGCTCCCGGCCTTTCTGTGCCCAGGGAGGTGCTGACGACGTGTGATTCACTGCAGATGACCCTGATATTGCTGTGGTCACGGGTGGGAGGCCCAGAGGCGGCCGGAGGGATGGGCGGAGGTGGATGAGAGGTTCCCCAGCCAGAGGAGCCAGGGAAGCACATCCCAAGCAGAAGCAGCGGTGTGTGCAGAGACAGAGAGCGGGAAGGGATGTGGCACGCTCCAGGAATGCTGCACAGCTCCACGTGACAGGGCGGGTGGTGAGGCCGCGGGAGGGCTGGGAGACGAGGCTGCAGAGGTCGGAGCCAGCATGTAAGAGCCTGGAATGCCGTGCTGAGGAGCCTGAACTCGATTCTGCAGGTGCTGAGGAACTGCTCAGGTTTCTTCCAGCAGAAAAAAGACGTGACCAGAGTTTTGTTTCCAAAAGACCACCTGGCTACAGTGTGGAGGCTAAAATTGGGTGCGGGGGAGGACCTGGAAATAGAGACAGGAGGCCGGTGCAGTAGCCCGCTTGCGATGCCGAGAACCCAAGTCAAGGCACAGCAGGGGGACGGGGACCTCGGGCTCTGCCCTCCCCTCCCCTCTCCCATCCTCTCCTCCCCTCCCCCTCCTTCACCTACTGTGCTGGTCGGGAGCTCATGTTCTGGAGCCGGGTTCCCCTGCTCTCCATCTGACCTCCGGCGAGTTCCTTAGACCCTGTCTTAGTCTCTGCATCTGTCAAATGGGGTGATGCTAATACCCACCCTGCAAGATTGTTTGTGCATTCAGTGGATACTATGTGTAATAACAAGCACATTGTGGGTGTTCAAAAGGATTATTAGTTCTTCCTTGTATTATTAGTCATCAAATCAGGAGCCACCCCAGGACAAGCAGTGCTGGACGCTGAAGGAGGGAAATACGGTTTGGTGTAGTTTACACAGCAGCCACCAGAACCAGGGAAGGACTGGGCTGGGATGCAGGAGGGAGCCCAAGCCCTGAGGATAGGGAAGACTAAATATGAAGGAGGTGGAGGTCTGGTCAGCCCCTCCCTGGAATCTGATTGAGACGCACCGAGGAGAAAGAAGACCACAGGGAGGGGAGTTTAGGGAGGTTGTTCTGTTCTGGCAGAGCTGGGTCGAAATAGAAATCAAAACATTTATACTGAGATCAAAATATAAATCGTAGCTGGATCAGAATATAAATTTTAAACATTTTTTGGTGGAAGTTTTTCTAAAATGTTATATACTTCCCTGCACTTGACATTTATTCTTTTATTCGTTCAACATGTTTGTTGAGGGCTTAGCACTAGGTCCTGAGGGGGCTCTCTGGGGAACGCAGGTAGGAAGTGGGCGCAGCCTCTGCCTTCCTAGATTTAATTTTCCTGTATCATAAACTTTGGACAGGAAACATGCTTATATTTAAACTTTTGGGTACGTATGGAACGATCTCCTTACGTTAAAGTTCTAGAGTGGGCTTCCTTCCTGAAAGAGAATATTCAGTTACTTCAAAAGTTTTATTGTAGATTGACAAACAGAAAGGGAGACTTTAATTTCTTTAATTACGTAAAACATACAGACAACACAGGTGCTTCCCCACCCCACTGAACAAACTTAAAGTTTAGCCATATTTTCTTGGGTTTTTTTTTTTTTAAGTAAAAAAGTTGATACAACTGCAACTTTCTTCGTTAACCTACATACAAAACTATATTTTTTCAAACAGAGTTTGAAGTTATTCAGTATTGTTCTCCTCCTGACAAGGATTTAGCAACTTTAACAACTCATGAACTTCTCCTCATTTTCTTTATTATTATGTAGAGATTTTATTTCATATAATATTTTAGACTTCTGAAAAGTAAATTAAATGAATTTCCTATTTGCCTGCTCACCACTGTTTCTTGCTTCCCACTGCTTTTGAACTCACTTGTCAGTGGAACTGTCGATGGTAAACTTTCTTAGAATTTTCGGACTAAACTGTTTTTATTTCATACTCGTTTTGAATGATGGTTTAGCTGGGTATAAGAGTCTAGATTCACCTTCTTTTTCTCCCTTCAGCACTTTGATGTTATTATTCCAGGCGTTGCCATGAAATCTTCTGTCAGCCAAGCCATCGTTGTTTGGAAAGGAATCAGACTCTTCTCTCTGGTAAATTTTAGACTTTAAAAGAAAAAGCTTTTGATTCTGTAGTTTCTTTACGATGAGTTGGATGTCATATTTAGAGTGCACTTTTAATCTGAGTGGGCTAGTCACAAGCAGTCAAGTTCCACTTCATTGTCTGCAAACATTATAACACATACCTCAGAGAGTTGCTGAGAGAATTAAATGAGATCATGGACTTAAAAAATTTTGTAAACTTTGTAACAGTGTGCCAATGGCAGCTTATTTGGAATTTAGGGTTATGTGGGAGAAACATTATTATTATTTGAGGAAGGTACTTCAGAGAGGACAACCAGGTATTTCTAGCCAATGAACAATTTATAGGTTAAACGAATGATCAGTTAGATTTAGGGCATATAATATGAGCCAATCACTGATCCACTGCAGCAATTCTGGGGTCTTATCTATTTCCCCAGCCCCCTTCCTGCGTTCCAGGCACTCCAGAGACAGGTTCTGTCTGGGCTGACTTCCCCTTCAGCTGTTTTCCCACCCTTGCCTCCCCCTCAATTATGATTTGGAGTCTCTTCCAGTTAAGATCCCTCCATTCCACCCAGCCCTCAGGCCTCCTGCTCAGCTCTGCCTGGTTCTCCTGGGGAGCTGAGCATTAATAGAGAAAGTGTGGCAGTATTTTAGGGAGGAAGAATATAAACACATTAATGAACTGCTAAAAGGTGTGAACTGATGCAAAAGATAAAAACTCAGCATGGGAACAAAATACATACTCCCCCCACTCCCTCCCCACACACCCCTGCATGATGTTTATAAATCCAGCTTTCCCCTAACACAGCCACAGCCGACTTCCTAAAGGGACATCTCAAATTACACAAAAGGTCAGTGAACGTAAAATACTACATTGACTGCTATGGGGTCGTTTCTAATCCTCTTCATCACCTAAAACATTGAAGGAAAAAATATATATTTAAATAAAGTGGAGTAACTAATGCGAGTTTTTGGATTATATTGCTGAAGTCAGGAGATATTTTTTTATCCTAAATACTTGACACTTGCTGGAAATTCCATCCAATTACCCAAGACATTTAGGGAATGACCATCCGTCCTGAATTTTTTATGGACAGCCGGCTTTAGGAGGAAGAGAAAAATGAAACAAAATGTGAAAGTATTTGTAAAGTTGTGCTGACCAAAAAGAAAAAAAAAAGAAAGAAAACACAGGACGACTTTTTCTTTTTTTTCCTCTTCCTGCCTGACTTTCCCGTCTCATCTTTTCCGGGTGGTCACGCCAGGTGGAGCCCGACACGAGCTGTCTGGTCTGAGGCTGCAGAGGATGCCTGAGCAGCTATGACCTCCCAGCCTGACGGCCGTGTCCAAGAAATGTGACCGGAGGAAACATGTAGGTTTTTGTTATTTATTTTTGAAAAGCAGTGGGAGGAAGAACATTTTGGGGGGGGGAGTCGGGTACACTTTTAGGAAATGAGAAGTCCTGTTGGGTTAGGCCACAGAAGCAGAGATGACAGGAGCCTGATGAGAAAGTCCTCCAGAACCGGAGGGCCGCTGTCAGCTCAGCCGCCTGGTGGCAGCTGCTTCCTGAGCACAAATATCTGAGCGGGGCGACGGTCAGCTCTGCCTTCTGGGGCACCCTCCGTCCTCCCTGTCTGAGCGCATTGGGTGCGACGGGGAGTGAGACAGCCGCAGCCTGGCCTTGATAGGTGACCAGTGCTATTAAGTCCAATGGGCTCTAGAGGCTGTGGCTCCACCCGACCCTCAGTTAGACCCGAAACTCTGTGAGGCGGGGATCTAGTCTCTGTCCCTCACCTCGTCCCCACCTCCTAGAATAGTGCCTGACACAGAGCAGGCCATCAATACAAATTTGTAGAAAGAAGCGTTGATCTAGGCCTTTCCTAAGCCATGCTAGACTCATCCTTGAGCCTTCCTACCACCCCCTAACCAATTCTTCCTCCTCCGGGTCTCAGTTCAAGGCTGCCTCCTCTAGGAAGCCTTCCCTGACTGTGTATACTCCCATAACATCCTGCACACTTCTCTGTTATGGGCTTCCCCACTGTAGTTTGTTGTTTGTTGTCGTGGCCAACCTCCTGCCTCCCACCCCCCCAACACACTGACACTCCCTTGGCTGGAGACTGAGAGCTCAATAAATGTTTACTGAACAATCGGAGCCTCATGGTATCTGAGTATTTAATGCCCCTTGCCACATCCCCAGCCCTCCCTCCTGCCCACCTCCTCAGATCACACCCATCCCTTAGACCCAGACCACGAAGATTTCTCCAACACAGTACCATCTCATCTATCCGACGAGCAAAGATGAAAAAGAATGAGAATTTCAAAAGCCTTTTTTTTGGTGAGGGTGTTGATGGGAACAAATATCGGTAAAAACCTTTTTACAGGGAGATTTGGCAAAGGATATCAAAAGCCTTGAAATGGACATAACTTTTGACACAGCAACTCTACTTCTAAGAATGTATTCTAAGGAAATAATTTAAAATGTGCCCAAAGGTTTTTCCAATAAAGTGTTCACCACGGTTGATATGTATAATGTTAAGAAACTGGAAATCCACAAAAAGTGATTAGTTGAGCGAATACAGGTAAAACCTATAATGAAATTTTAAAAAATAATTTAAAATAATCATCTACCTGACAAGATGTTGATGTCGTTATTGTTGTTGGATGAATCAGCATATATAATGGTCCCATTTATATTGAAAAATTATAAAATTTTATTACATAGAAAAAAGTCTGGAAAAATATATAACCAGGTAGTAAGTAGATTTCTCAGGGTGGTGGGGTCATATGTGATTTTTATGCTCTTTTTTTAGTCTGTGTTTTCCCACTTTGTTTTTCCTCTATGAACAGGAATTGCTCATGTCCTGATTTTTTTTTTTTTAAGTTGTAACAAAGTTGTCTTTATGCTTTTCTCTTCTTTGGCTCTAAAAGTAAGCTATTCAGAGTCAAACAGACTTGAAAAAATAAGAATTCCCACGTGGAGCAAAGAACATTTTAGGCCTGAGATGCTCAGGGGAGGAGAGCTTTTACGGCCCACGCACGCCCCTGTCGCCACGAGTGAGTCTAACTTCCCAACGCTGAGTAACTGTGACCAGGAATCACCGCCTTTGAGATGGGCTTGTGTCGTATGAAAACCAGGGTCCCCTCTCCACTGAGTGAGGGAGCTCACATTTGTGGGAGTTCCCATGCATGCTCTGAGGGAGATCCTGTGACATCGCGTCTGTGTGGGACTGAACTCAGTCACTTGCAGAAAATGTGGAACATAATGGGAGTATTACACAGGGTGATATTATGGAAAATCCTAATTGGTAGCAAAGTAATTCTTACTGGAGTGGACTATAAAACCTTCAGTGCCGTTCTAACTAATCATCCCTGTGGCATTCTGAGCAAATGCAGGTTAATGGTGATGATCTTAATTTTTTTATTAATTAGATTAAGTGTATAAGCTGCCGATATAAGCCCATTGTTGACGTTCATCATGCTGATGAACGGCTTGAGTACTTAGCTCCTTTGGCTTCCCCGGAGCCCTGAGCTCCTCCATCCACCCTTAATGATCTGAGAGCAATTGCCAAGGGGCTCATTAGTGCCCGGAGACAACAAATGATGAAGCTGAGGGCCAGAGAGGGGTGGGAAGTCGGCAGGGGGGCTCATGGGCCTGGGAAAGGCCTCCAAACTCAGAGGCTGCAGTTGCTCAGTTTTCTGCTCTCCTGCCTCTGCATCTTGGGCTCCTCTTTAGCAAATGACTTCTCACAATATTTAAAAGTAGGAAGGAGAAAGAACTCAGAAAAGTGAATGTGAAAATATAAGATGCTTAATAAACGCTTAATTGACCAAGAGACCAGATTGTGGCTCCTTGAGTTTTAGGGTAGGGAACAGGCCTAAGTCGTCATTGTTTCTTCCACACCTTGCTCACAGCTAGCACATGGTAACATCTACACATCTGAATTTGTTTTGCCGAGCCAGGACTTTCTTAGACATGCTTTTCCCAAAGAGTGTTCCCTGGGAGACAAACCCTGCAGACGCATCCTAAATTGGAATCTGTGGATAAATGGGTTTGAGAACCCTGCTTTCTGCCTATTCCTCTTGGACAGTTATGGTATATAAAAGCATTTTGAAGACAATGATAAGTCCTTTAGGAAAGAAATATTTTAAAATTGTCTAACCAAACTTACTTGATCACAGATCTGTTATCATCCCACAGAGCATGTGTCAGCAGTAGACTGCTTAGCTGTCTGCTAGCATGCTGACAGCCCAGTAATCAGATGGAAATAACAATTTCCTGATTCTCCTTAAATCCTGGCCTAATAGAGATGATATCTCTCTTGATTGTGACTAAATCCTTTAATAAAAACACGGAATTACAGGGTTTTAGACTTGGAAGGGACCCTGGACATCACGTGTCAACCTCCAGCTCATTGCAGGAATTCACTTACGGCATCCATGAAGGATATGCTGCCTTCTCTGCTTGGATGCCTCCAATGGCAGGGAGCTCAGCCACTCCCAACATGGTCCATTGAGTTATCATCAAATTTCTTCTGTTGAGTTAAAATTTGCTTCTCTGAGGTTCTAGGCTTCATCGTAGAATAACAGAACAATCCACTCTCTCATATGTCTATGTATCCGTTTTTATGCCCTCAGTTAGCATATCAGGAACTTTCAGTTTCTGTACTTCACAGTATAATCAGAATAAATACGGAAAGAGTGCTTGAATGGCTAGTAGGGGTAGGGGAAGGAGAATAATCTTACTAGCTGAGTCGTAGAAATAAAGTAATAGAAATCTCTTATTTGTAATCCATTAAGTTCTGAAAACAAAGGTGTTTTTCATTAGTTTGGAGCAAACTCTTTTGGTGACTGTCTTAGTTCGGGTGGCTATAACAAAGTACCACAGACTGGATCTCATACACAACACAAATTTGTTTCTCCCAGCTCTGGAGGCTGGAAGTCTGAGATCGGGGTGCAGTGTGGTCGGGGCTTTCCAGGTTGGCGACTGTCAACTTCTCCTTGTGTCCTCACACGGCGGAAAGAGGCCCCACCTCCTAATACTATCAACTGGGGGCTCGGATTTCAAAATTTGAATTTTGGGGAGATGCAAGCATTTAGCCCATTGCAGTGATAAAAACATAAGCTGAACTGTTGTGAAACTAGTTATAGTCTTTATTTATTCCACTTAGTGAGAATATGCATACATTTGATTAAAGAAATATCAATACGTTAGATGACAGATATATTAATGCGTTTCCTCAGACTCCACTGGGAGCATTACACAGTACACGGTATATGCACTGCAGGATCTTTCTAAAGGCAGACAAAGTCTAGATTCAGAAACACGTCTGGCCCCAAGGATTTTGGACGAGGAGCTGTGACAACGTCTTTTTCTTGGTACCTTCTGTGTGCTCAGCACTGACGACCTACATTAGTTTCTTTTAGTCCTCACAGTTCTGTGAGGGAAAGTACTGTTTATCCCCCACCTACAGATGAGGAAAGTCATCTAGTTTTGCAGACTTTTTTTTTCTTACTGCCTGTTTGATATTTGCAAAGAAAACCAGCTCTCCTTCTACCATGTACTAATTGACAACAAACAAATGAAGTCACAGGTGCTAATCTGGGACACTGGTCAACACCAGAAGAACCTTTGCCAGAAAGGGGAGAACGTGAGGCCCGGCGAGGCGAGAAGAGCCCTCAGAGGAATCCCTCTTGGGTCTCCGTCTGGAAGGTGGTTAACGGATTCGCAGTGTTTGGTGCTCTCCAGCTGCTCTTTTCCCACCTAACGCTCAGGAACTTTGGTGTGACTGGGAAAGCCGTGTGGGCCCTCTGCAGAGAAAAGTATTCTGAGTGTTGACTACTTTACGTCAAGGCCTGGATCTGGCCTGTGGGATAGAAGTTTCTTACTGCCTGCTGCACCATGATCAGTGTGATGAGATTTGAGGATTATCAGCATCCAAAAATATACCCCATTTGTTCTTTCACTGTGCTTGAAACTTCCATATGAGTATTCATCTCCGTCAGGATACTGGGAGCAATTACCGAAATATAAGCGTTACAAATCCCATGCAAGGGTCAACCTATGAAGCCATTATAAACTTAACTTGAACAACCAAATGGACCAGTTGGGCATCTAGCCAAGCCCCAAGGGAACTGGACACAGCACAGACCAGGTTTGATGGGGAATGAATGGGAAGAAGCCTCGGGAAGCTCTGAAGCACAGACACTTCCAGGAGAGATCTACATAGGGTGTTACACTGGGATGTGCGGGGCCCTGTCAGTGCCACTGAGCACTGGCTAAAGGAGGCAAGGAAAGGGGAAAGAGGCAGGAGAAGGGGGGCCCCGAAGTCCAGCATGGGCCACATCAGCCTTTCCCATGGGGATTGTGCCTGTGCCTGTAGACCCTCTTACAATGCTTGAATCAGAACGTTTTAGGACATGCACAGATGCCATCACTCCCCGGCTGGGGTCCAGGGACTGGAACAGACGCCCTAGAGTTACAGGACCAGGGAGCCAAGGAAGGCAGCAGGAAAGAGCACGTGCCAGGAACTCCACGGCAGCTCCGACCAGCATCTCCCGCGCTGTCCGTGCTCCAGCCGCACCCCTGCCCGTGCTGCACCTCAGCCGGGAAGCCACCTTCTCCTCCCAGGCTCTGCTAAGGGGACTCAGACTCGTCCCTGCACTCAGCCCAGTGTCACTTCCCAGAGAGGCACCCTTACCCACACCTGCCCCTCCACGCATTCTGCTGTTCTCTGGGGAATTTTCCTTCAGAGCACTCACTGCAATTTGTAAGCATGTATTTATTTTTTTAGTTATTAATTTACTGTCTGCATACTCTCCTAGATTTTAAATTCCATGAATACCCACTAAGAGCAGGTTATTAGCGAAAATCCGTTCAATGAATCATGGTCAGGCATGGTTTTCTCTGTTTCAGAAATGGTAGCTCTGTTAATCTTTATAGTAACCCTTTGAGTTAGTTTTTACAGATGAAATTAAGGAGGCTTACGACTCCAAGGGACTCATTTTCGTACCCTGGAATTGTGCAGTGCACACCCTGCATGATTGTATGCAGCAGCCCTACTCAGAAACCCCTTGTTCTAAATCATTTGGGGATCGTATTATCTCCAAGGAAGGGTCTCTCTCTGCTCCTTCTCCCACCTTTGTGACAACCATGCTGGAGGGGTTAATTATGAACAGAAAGTCCAATTAGCTTCACCCATCACATCGGTCCTAGAGCTAAATCCTGGCTCCTTGCAAGCCCCAAGAAACGACTCTTCTGTTTGTATATCATGTTAATAATTAATTGATCAGTTAATCAATTAACTAGTTCCTGTAAGGTTTGTCCTGTCCTCCTTTGTCCCCTCCACGTGTCCTGGTGAGGGTCAGTGGCCAGCGCTCATGTGTGCATTATGCTGATCTGAAAGACCCCAAATGAAGGACAGTTTGGAAACATGTACTTGATCCATGCTTTTTAATGCCCTGACACTTTGTGAAGAAGCTGCTCATTTTAGCCTGTTGAGAATAGTTGTCTTAAAGTAGTGACTGAGTATTGATGGAAAATGTACAGCAGGGCCTGGTTGTGCCAAGATGGGTAGGTCAAGGCCCTGCCTTCAAGGGGCCCTCAGTCAAATGCGACAGCAGGAGAGACACAAGGAAAGCTTCTCAGAAGAGGAGGGTCATGGGGAAAGGAGCGGGGGGCGGGAGGGTTGTGGGAAGGCAGCAGAAGGCCAGGCTAGAGAACAATCGGCGCCGCCTTTCCCCTGGTCCTCACAGAAGCGCTCTGTGCTGTCGTATTTCCCAAGATGCTGAGGAGACACCTGGTGTTGAGAACTTTTACCTGCGACATAGACCAACTTACTCTTTGTGCTGCTTTGGTTCCACAGCCTCAACCCCGACCCTCACCAGCTCTGACGTCGCCTGACCCTTACCAACTGTAATGAAGGACAGAAGCCAGTGTTTTTTTCTGTATTTTTTTTTAATAGTAGTAAATAGTAAATGCATCAGAAGAATTTTCCTGGTCCTAAACCCTGAGAGTCATTGGTATTTACAGACTCTATCAATTTTTTAAATTATTTTATTGAGGTCATATTGGCTTGCAACGTTATGTAAGTTTCAGGGGTACACCACTATATTTCAGTTTCTGTATAGACTGCATCGTGTTCCCCACCAACAGTCCAGTTTTTATCCATCACCCTACATATGTACCCCTTTACTGCTTTTGCCCTCCCCCCACCCCCTCCTCCTCTGGTAACCACTAGTCCATTCTCCTTATCTATGTGTGTGCTTGTTTGTCTTAGAGGCCAGTTTTTAAGAAATGTCAAATATTCCATTCCCATTGCCATTTCCCCTCTCACATCATGAACACCAGTTGGGTTAGCCACAAGGCCTCATGGCTGAGATCAGCAGTTCCGAGCCCCGTGCTCATCTGATTCACTTGTGGTGCTTTTAAAGGCACGCATGCCCAATCTACTAAAGTTAAACTTAGCTGTACCCTAAACTCATCAATTCCACTGCTAGGTAAATACCCAACAGAAATGCAAAAATCCACCAAAAGATGTCCATGAATTTCATGGCAGGACTATTTGTAATAGCTCCACAAGGAACCACACAAATGCCCAACAATAGCTGAGTGAATAAATAAACTGGCATATTCATACAGTGGAATAGTGTACAGCACTGAAAAGGAAGGGACTCATGCTGCACACATCACAGGTGAATCTCAGAAACACAAGGTGGAGCAAAACAAACCAGACACCAAAGTACACGCACCACATGATGCCATTCTGGTTTTATAGCAAAAATCGAGAAAAATTAATCTGTGTGGCAGAAGTCAGGACTGTGGCTACCCCTTAGAAGGGTAGTGACTAGAAGGGGCACAAGGGGGCTTCTGGTATTCTGGGTGCTGATGACATGAGTGTGTTCACTGTGTGAAAGTCATCAAGCTGTGTATCTGTGAGTTGTTCGCCTCTCTGTATGATGTCATGTTTCAGTAAGATGTTTTTGAAAGATACGTCTGCCTGAACTTCGTCCTCGTATATTCTGATTCAGTAGATCTGGGGTGAAGTCCACTTACTTGGAGTTGTTAAAGCTCCACAGGGGATTCTAATGTGTGTCCAGGTTCAGGACCCCCTGACGGGGTTCACACTGGACTAGATTTCTCTTGTCTGCATAGTAAAGAGCTTACTCATTGTTTCTATTTTCTTTTCCTTCCCCTCAAGTAGGAGTAAAATGGCCCCCGCAGTCGCGTGCACCTAGATGTTTCCATCCACTGAAATCGAGGGAGCCTGGAAGGCGTCCCCGTGCTTCTCCATGTTGGTAGTTTATTAGCAGGAGTGTTTGCACTTGGGGGTTTCAAGGGTCCCCAACAGAATTCCTTTATCCAGTTACCCAACAAGTGTTTACTGAACACCTGTCATAATAAAAGCCAACAAGCACTGACTCTTGGTAACCACGTCCCTGGGCGGAGCAGCATCCCGTGTCCCTTGCGTATGTGCTATAACTTTACATAGTAAGGGAGTTAGGTGCACAGACTCGGGAGCCAGGCTACCGGTGTAAAAACTCTAGCTTTGCCACTTACTCAGTTGTGTGACTTTGGGAAAGTTACTTTGCCTCTCTGTGACTCAGTTTCCTCATCTGTAAATTGGGGATTATAATAATACTGATTCTTGAAATTGGGGTGAGGAGTAAATGATGTTTGGCACCTCTAAGTGCCTCTTACTATATATAGCAGATGCTGCATATGCATTAGCTGTTACTTTTCACAAAAGTCCTATGAGAGAGCTACTGTAATAACACTAATGTGGTGGTTGAGGAAACCACGCTCAGAGAGTTTACATGACTTGTCCAAGGTCACACAGCTAGTAAGTAGCAAAACCAAGATTGCAAGCAAGATTGCCTGACCTCAGCGCTTAGATACTTTTCTGTCATGCTCTCTGTGCTGTGCTGACATACTTCTCTCTCAGTCGTGTTTTGGTAGACACAGCGATTAAATATCTGAAAAGAAAATTCTGTTGAAGAGATCTTTCAGGAGCCAGGGAAGTGGGAATATTTCATGAGCCAACTGTAGTGACAAGGCCTACCCCCTGCAGGTGGGAGGGGAGCCCTCCCAATCAAGCTTCATTTTCCGAGGTAGAGTGAATTTGGGTAACCTTTCTCGCTCCCTGAAGTTAAAAATACCTTTTAAAAATGAGTTTGTCATGTCTTGTTGCATAACACTGAGCGGTATTTATAGAACGTGGAGATGAATATGAAAACTTGTATTTTGATTCATGGCATATTAGAAGTGGTGCTTTCATTAATAACTCTGCCTTGAATTTTTCCTCCCAAATTATTGGAATTTTATTAAACTTTTAAAATATTTTTCTGACTCAGTGTGGGGAGTAGAAAGACAGAAACAGGGAAGAAGCATATTCCTAAAGACGCTAACATTGTCAGTTACTGGAAAAGCAATTGCGTGTGTCTTGCGTGTCAGCCTGACAGCTGCCTTCATGTAACTGACATATGGGGTATCTTGCCCCTAACAGTGAATACTGTTAATTAGACAGGCAAAGATTGCGTTGGTCTTGAGTTAATTTTAAATAAAAGGCCTCACTGAAACAATGTCTCAGTAAAAATTTAGGGTAAAACTGTGTACCCAGGATTTGTATTATATTGATTCCAAAATAGTGAGGCCGGCAAACCCGTCAGGAACATCTCTCCCCCACAGACACAAGGCCCTGTTGTGGTCCTGTTGGTTTTCAAAGGATGGCTGCGTCTTACGTGAAATGTATTTCTGAGTTATGCCAAGTATTAAGGTGACTGATTTCATTTCTTTTATTAGATACTTAAGTTTCCCTTTCTTTTTTATATATTGCTTAAAAACAAACCTGCTTTTACAGGCCTCCTGCTGCCTAAAAGGCTCCTTGTTCGGCACAGAGAAGATTTCTTGCTGATGCGATTCTCCCCATTCTTCTCTTTAAGCAAACACTGAAGGCTTTCAGCAGCTGCCCAAGATATCACTTTAAAACCCTTAAGGCAGTTTGAAAGGCCTCCAAAAAAGCATGACATTCAATCAAAGTTCAGTAAGGAAAGTTTTAATGAATAAACTTGGTAAATTAGAAAGCAGGCCGGCAGGGTGATTAACTCTCATTTGTGCATTAGTGTTGAAATTAATTAAAATGTTGACGCCGTAGGAGGCCGGTTACCTCGTCTGGACCCGGCTCTGCCCTCGGAGTCAGGCTGGATCCAGGAGTGATTCATCTTACACAGATGAGAGGGGAGAAGAAGAAAGAACAGCCAGGACAAATGCGTTTTCGGCGGTGCGGAGCAGCAGGGAGACCATTGAGACCGCAGTGCGGTGGAGCGTGACATCCGCGCGGCCGGGCGCGGGGAGGGGCGCACCGCTGCGCTCGCCTTCCTGTCCCCCCCTCTCCGCGCCTGGAGGCCGTGGGCAGTGATTTCTCTGCCGAGCGGGAGGCTGCGGTCTGCTCTCCTCAAGAGCACTCGCCAAGTCGCTGTTTCCCCGACTCTGTAAAGCTGCTCGCCACCGTTCATGTCCCCGGGAGTCCCCCACGGGGCAGTGACATGAAAAGGTGGGCTTGGCGCCCTGGTGGATTTCCCTGAGAGCAAGTCCACAGAATGTATGAAAATGTGATTGCCTCAAACAGACTCTCAGACACACAACAATGGATTTATTGTTAAATTCCCTTGACAATGTGCAGAGCAGAAACCATCTTTTCAAGAAACCCAAAATATTCCATTCCCATTAGGTTTTTAAATATCTTGTAAGCTCAATTTCTTTCCAGAACTATGGGTCTGTGGATCTTCTTATAGAAACCCATTACCATGTGGCTGTTTAACAAATCCGTGCCTGCTTAAAATTATAAATGACAGCCTATTGCATAAAGAGAAAAGTTCTCTTTGACAGGAAAACAATCTCAGTTGGTTCTCCTTGGATAACAAATGGGGTTGTGTCAGGCCCGGCACCATAGCTGTTTCCAAAATACTGTAGCCATGGGCTGCCGTTTCCAGTTCAGGGTCCCAATTAAGGGGTTTGCAGACATTCATAACTGCCTGCAAGTCTGAATTATCTCCACCTGGAGAAAATGATCATGATTTGCTATGGATCTACATTCATAACTTTAAAAACTGTCTGTCTTCTTTAGTTTTTGCTCTAAAGATTTCTTGTCAGACACAATGTCAGAGGTCACTGTCAGAGTGTCCCTTTGGTACCCATTAACTATAACTAGCAAACTTGTTCACTATTGATCCACCATGTCTAAGTATCTATTATGGTGGATATAAAAGGTGGCTTCACATCTTTCTAAACAGATAATTCATACAGGCCAAGGGGTCATGGCCTGTGATACATTATTCTCTCACTGTAACTGTGACTGAATGGAGAGAGAGAGAGGAAGAGAGGGGGTACTGAGGGTCATGAGCGTTGGACACGAGACGTAGAAAGTTGTGTGTCAACTGGACACATTAACATCCATATAAATAATAAAAGGCATTAATAATGTTTGTTCATGACCTCATTATCGATTCATCTACTCAGAAGCAGAGGCTCCTAGAGTGAATGAAGACAGAGCTGATTTTTTACCACCAAAGTTCAACAGAGGTTGAACTCTACAGTGGAAGTCAACTAAAGACAGTAAAGTATATTCTGGCAGCGATACGCTAGGTCCTGGGATTGGTACATTTGCAGGTAATGCAAAGCGAGTGTTTGGGGAACAGAAGCCTCAAACGTGAAGTGTGAAGGATCTGTGGGGCCCCCATAGGCTGGGCACACCCCCCACCACATTCCTTTAGGATGGCTGGATTCATCATGGTTTGTACCATCCACTGGTTCACACTGAACATTCAGCAGTAACTGCTGAGGCCATTGCTGGCGTCCCCCACGTTCCCATCCTGAAAGAAAGCATCTCATTGGGAGAATGATGAGGATCCACCAAGTGAGCCTGGCTCATAAGTTAGCCTACGTTAGGCTCATTTCATGCCATGTATGGTCTTCTCCCCACTGGAGAACCTAGAGACGGTACGCTTTCTCAAGACCACAGTTTGGAGGAAAGTAAATTGAGATGAATCATGGTGAGATGAGATAGTTAAAATGTCATGCTCCATAATTTTGAATGCATGCTTCCAGTCATGAACAGTAAAATGCAGCTGAACACTGAAACAAGGGAAACAAAGAAAAAGCAGATAACTAACAATACAAAGCCTGCTTCTTCGACCAGGATGCTTCCTGGGGGAACCAAGCAGCACCTATCCAAGCCGCCCGTGAGCGCACACCGAGCAGGTGCATGCATCCACGCTCTCACCTGGCGTTTCCTTCCTTTCACTATTTTACTGTTTTACCTATTACAGCTGAGGGATGACACATCAGAATTGCAAGATTTCAGAGACAAACAACAAACCACTAGCTTTATTTCTGTTTACAAATGTTAGCTGAGGGAAGGTCCCTAGACTGGCTGGGCAAATTACAGATTGTCCGCAGTAAACATGGGAGCTCACAATAATGTGTGGGGCCAGAAGAGGCCCTTTTAGCTGAAGGGGAGGGATGAAGGAAGGCTGGGCTGGGCCTGGGCGGAAGTGGGAGCTTTGGGATTGCTTCCCGATTCCTCCTTACGGAGCCCCATTCATTTCCAGTATCTACTGACTCTGTAACTCTTTAAGTTAAAACATCCTAAGAGAAACCCACGAATGACCTATTTCCTGGAAGCGACCAAGCTAAGTTAATAGTATGACCCTGGGAACAGCTTTTCTTCTTTATGTGAAACCCCAGTTTTTGGGACAACCATGGTCTTGAGGGAATTTCCCTTCAATATCTGTGTTCTTAACCTTTTTGTGGATCAAAAACCCTTTTGAGAATATAAAAAAAGCTATGATCCCCCTCTGGAGGGAAATGTTCACACACACAATTTTGCATATATTTTAGGGAGTCATAGCACCCCCGAGGTTGCCGCAGGTTAAGAACCCCTATTCTAAATAGTTTTTTTTTTAACAGGTGAGCATTGATAGAATCTGCCCGCCCTTCTTCAGTTCAATAAAGAGAAAATGCAGCTCAGACATGAGCCAGCCATTGTAACCTTCAGATTCCAAATAATACTGTCCTTAATAATAACAATATTCAAGTGTCACGTTAGTGGTCTCTGTGGACATCTCTATTCTTCATAATAATTTTTATTTTTATTTAATGTTTGGAGATGTTATAAAAAGTGACTACTGTTTCAAAATGTGACCTCTGTGAGGTTTAAAACCTACTGAATCAGATGAGATATGAACACGTTCAATATAATGTATGACTTAAAGCTATGTTTTTAAAACTTTAATAGGAAATGTCTGACTCTTAGATCACCGTTTCTAAAGCCTGGCGGACAGCAACATGTCTTTTAAAAAGGTCTAATTTATATACCAAACAGAAATCCAGCAGGTAGAAATAATGCCTTTCCCCTTTGTCTCATGCAAACCTTAACTTTTAAGTTGCTTTGAATAAACTTCAGATCCAGCAACATTTTAACAATAATAACTCATCTCATTTTTTTTTTCAAAGATTATTCACGTGCTGTGCTGGGCAGTGGGAGATGAGATAAACATCACAGTCTTTGTCCTCAGGAGGCTTACAGTCTTACGGGACGACAGATGTATGTACATACCCAGCAGCCACGGCAGTGGCTTAGACAGCATCCATTCCCTTCTTCCTTGCTCCTGGCAGACTCCATTTCTATTCAGGTACTCACCCCTCCTCTACACAAGCTATGTGATTTAGGAGGAGCTGACTCATACTGGGCTAACCAGTGGGGGGAATCCTACACACACCCTTGTCTGTGATCCATTCAGGTATCCTGGCTTCAGCCAATTATTATTCTGCATTTCCTTGTGATGCTAATTGTTCCAGGGATAGGCATGTGACCTAAATTGACCTCATCATACCAAAGGGAAGGACAGCCAGGAGAAGGTTCTCTCTCTTCCCTCCAGCCGTATTTGCCCCAATTGCTGTTGGCAAGGATCTCAGCCACCAATGGGGAAGTTAGCCTGAGGACAAAGCTGGGACACTTAGGAGGGCAGATCCGAGAAAACTACAGAGTACTGAAGTAGAAACCCTGATCGAACCACATCTGCAGCCCCTATACCTCCAAATGTCCTTTATATGAGATAGATTTTCTATTTCCTTTTTGTTTATTCTCATTTGAGTAAGGATTTATGTCCCATGCAGCCCCAAAACTTCCTGACTGTCACCATGTCATTATAGCCCAGAGTGATAGTCCCCCTGGTATGCTATGGGACTCTTCAGAGGAGCACAGAAGGTGGACACAATCACGCTGGTGGGACCTGTCCAGAGGAGGGGATGCTTGAGCTGAGTTTTGAAGGTTGAATAGGAGTTAGCTGGGCAGATGTGGAAGGGAAGGGGGTTCTAAAGAGAAGAACAAGGGAACAGAGGTGTGTCAGTGCCTTCGAAGGTGCTGGGAGAGTTGTATGGCTAGAGCGAAGAGAGCCGGGGGAGATGTTTTAGCTGACAAGACAGAGGAAGTGGGCAAGGACCAGATCACGAAGTGTCCTGCACTCCCTGTGAATGTGGATTTTCTACCGACGGTAATTGGGAGCCACGGAAGGATGTTAAGCTCTGAAGTGCCATGATGGATTCTGCATTTTAGACGCATTGCTGATGGCCAGTGTGGATTGGAGGGGACAGCTCTGGGGATGGGGAGATGAGTTCAAGAATCTCCACTGTGCTGAAACCCTCAGGCGTCTTTTCTGACAGGAGGCAACGTGGGTCCTTTCTGGGCGGTACAGGGATGGTGTCTGTGAAGACTGGTACAGAGCCGTCACTGTTGATCAAAATCGATGACGAGCCCCAGGTCAGGGAGCATCTGCTGAGTGCTCCTGACCCAGAACACTGCCCCTTACTTGCTGTGTGACCTTAAGCTAGTTGCTTAACCTACCTGAGATTCCACTTCCTTGTCTATAAAATGAGGGTCCTATACCTACCTTGCACTGTTCAGGTGAGTTGAATAACACTTTTAACATTTAGATCCTAGAGACTAGACGAATGACTCTCTGGCTGATTGAGTGTGGATGACATGAACGAATAGTTTTCCCTACATATACTAAATACATGGTTTCAGATTTGAAAATGGCAGGTGCAGTACTTTGGGAGATGTTTCCACCCATGCACAAGTTAACCCCACTACCTTCTGAGGTGAGTTTAATTCTTGTGGAATTTTTTTAAATGAGGGCAGATCTGCCCACAGGGACTGCAGAAGCTTCTGCTCAGTCATTAATTAAGACAACGTGCCTGGGAGCCCTGCGGGTATGTAACTCTCCATTCTTGGGGCTCCAAAGGAAGGAGACTGAAAACTACTCTGGAGTACGTTGCTCTGGGGTTTTCCGTGTGACACCCACACAGGGCTGGAGGCTAGGAGGCAGCCTGGGTGCAAAGGCTGCTGCCCCGCTGGTTTGTACACGCTCCGGGCGGGGTCCCTGGGAAAGGTGCTCGTCCCCGCTCCTTTCCAGGAGCAGGTCTTTGGGTCCCCAAGTCGACAGGGCCTCTTCAGGTGTGGGAGGGCAGGAGGAGAAGCTAGGGGTAGACAGTGGGGAGCCGGTGCCAACCTGCCGATGCTCGCACTTCACCAGGAAACTGGGAGGCCTGACGTGCAATGGTTGAGGGCTCTGCCATCAGGTGCCTCTGGGTTAGATTCCCAGCTAGCTGTGCGATCTTGTGCAAGTGACCTCACCTCTCTGAGCTGTAACTTTTTTCATGTGTAAAAATGGGATATGCCTACCCCAATCCTGTAAGGTGGGAGTGCACCTACACCTAGAATTGTTATGAGGATTAAATAAAACACATATGAAAAACATGTACTCAGCATACTATATGACACTGGTTAATAAAAATAAGCTATTATTATTGTTTATAATGGACATCTGTGATTTTGGGTCTGTCTGTCAAAGAGTTGCCCTTCCTGTCGGCACCCTGACTTCCTTTTGGGGAATTACCTTTCCGGATTAGGTGTAGTCGTGGTGCCCTCTAGTGTCAAGGGGTCCCTGGAGGCCCCTCCTGCTCTCCCCTTTCATCACCTGGTAAAGCCATGAGGGGAGCCTGGGGCGGGAGCTCAGCCATCAGAACCGCTCTCCCGGTACTGTGAATCAAGCACCGAGTGAAGCAGGGGAGAGGATCAGAGGGGCAGTGCCTGGAGTAGACAGCCCGCCCTCCGTGCTGTTGGTGCCCCAAATCATTCCTATAAAGCTTCCTTTACTTAAGTAGCCAGCGTCCATTTCTGTTGCTCGTGGTTCCCTTCCCAGCCTGCTCCACCCTGGCGTGCGCCCCACCACTGCCCTACACGGAATGTTCCTCAGACACAGCCTGCGTTATTACATGTCTTTATATGTCCTTTCTCCTTGGATGCCCATATTCCACTCCCGTCCTCCAACAGGCAAATCCTCACTCTTTCTTCACGCCCGGCTCCAACGTCCTGGCTTTGGGGAGCTGCAATGACTGACCCGACCCAGCAGTACAAAATATTTAAGCTCCTCCGCCTCTTCTGTCTTTCCTTGAAGCACTTACCACACTGCGATGTGGTCTTACGGTTGGTTACTCGCTGCCATCCGGATCGTGTGCTCTTTGGGGATGGGGTCGAGCCTTGGTCTTGTTCAGCTTTGTGTCTCTGGTACCTACCTGGTCCAGAGCAAGAACACAAAGCATTTTTGTGGAATGAATGATATTTCTCACAAGTGTATGAATTGCACAATTTTGTGGACAGCATTTATATTTGGGGCATGTCTAGATAACTTTGGAAGAGTAAGCCAATTCCAGAGGCCACCCAGTTCTTCCAGGAGTGGTGGGCAAATCCATCCTTGTCTCAGTTATCCCAACTGACAATCTGGATTGAGCCAGAATTTTTAAGATCGTGGTCTCAGTCTCTGCTTTGAGAGTTACAAGAGGAGTAGCCACAGGAGCTAAGTCTTACATGGCTCTGACCACACACCAAGCACCAAGCAAACATCAACTCCTTTGATCCTCATAATACCCCTGTAAAATAGACACTGCTCCTTGTCCCATTTCATAGACGAGGACACCGAGCACAGTAAGGTCGAGTCACCTGCCCAGAGTTATATGGCTGACGAGTGGGCACGCTGATTTCCCTCCTGGGCTGTCCTCCTGCATTGCCTCGGCCTCCTCTGGAGGCCCTGGGGAATGAGCGGACTCGGCTTGTTCTGTCAGCACTCGGCCCTGGGTCACAACCTGGGGGTTGGAGGCAGGACAGGGTGGCCGTGTGGAGATCTGTCTGCCTTGTAAGAAGCCTTGGCGATGAGTGCAGAGCATAGACACCAGAAGCTGAATGTTAGCTAAGCTACAGTGGGGTCGTGACGAAGAGGGAGGGGAGTCCTTCCACGATATCTGAGAATCCTGAGATGACCGGAGACCACCCTGGGCCAGTGGTAGTCATGTTATTAGCCTGGGCTAAAATGACCACGCTGCACTTGGTGGGCAGTAGAGGGTAGCGGTTCCGTGCTTAGGTTTTCAAGTCAGAGTCCTGAATGTGAGGCCTGGCTCTGCTGTCTGCTACTGTGTGGGCAAATTACTTAACCGCTGTGCGACTCAGTTTCCTCATCTGTAAAATGGGGCATGAGAAAAGCCTCCAGGTCACAAGATAGTTATGGAAATTAATGCAATAATTACATGGCATTTCCTTGGTATATCTGGCACCTACTATGTGGGTTATATTATATAAATTTTAGTACAAAATCCCTGCTAGTGACGGGAGATTTAGTGACCAGTAGGGAGAGCAAGCCCTTGCGGGTTCACACCGTTGCCTGAGGGCCCGCAGGATCCCCCTGGGTCCGAGTACAAGGTAGGGTTTGTGCTTTTCACGCCTGGTTGTTGGGCCGATGGCTCTTTAGGATTATTCTGTACGAGCAAACCCAATGTCCTAAATACTCTTTTCCCCTTTCAGATTTCCAATTACAGAAAAGAAACCCTTCAATGATGAGTTTGGTCAAACAGGCTTATTTTACTACTAGTGCCTTTTCCCAAAGAGCTAATGATGTTTCTCATAAGTCCTGGGCATTCCACCGACTGAGACAGCCGGCGCTTGGGTGAAGTTGGCAACAGCCTCGTCTCCAAGGAGAGAAATTCGGAGTGATTTGCCCGAAGTCCGTCAGAGCACATGTGCCCTGTACCCTGGGATTGGGAGAGGCAGGGTTCCAACCAACCAGTTCATTTCAGCTTCCAAACTTGCCGATTCTGGGTTCTGATGCTTACAGCATTCCAAAGCTTGCCAAAGAAACCACACTTCACCACAACGCTCTCCATTAGCTGCAGACCAAACAAATACACGCAAATAAAGTATGTTTGTGTAATGTAAGGAGTATATTCTCTTAATGCATCTGTCTCAGCTTTTAGTAACCATAGTTTACATGGCTCACAAATCAGACCCATTCTCCGGGAAATCGTGGGGTGGAAGTGAGTAGAAGCAGCTGAAGACACTACTGAACTCTCGGAGTCTCAAACACACTTACAACATGGTAGGAAGCCCTCTCCATGTAGGATTTGAAAATAAATCTATTGCGTCCTCTCTCCCCTCTGTTAGAGCTGAACATTGGGACAATGGGTGATGCCCTAAATAACATTCTCAAAAGGCAAATCCCACAGAACATGGGGACTGCTGGGGACTGTGTGTAGGTGTTGGCACTCCACAGCTGGCATCAGTGTGAACTCCCACCACTGGGATATGGAACAATTTGTAATGTAACAATTAACGGAAATATTGACTTAAGTATGCACTCAGCAGGGGCCTGGTAACCCCGGGAATCAGCAGAAGGAACAGTACCAGGTACTGTACCCTGAGGGATCCGGAAGCGATTCAAATGACTAAAGAGTTCCACATGTCTTGAGAAGCACCCTCTGCCCCCCTTTATGTTACTGGAGGCTGAAGTTAAAAACGACACTTTCTCCTCAGCCCAGCTTTTGATCTTCACTGAAGGGGTGAGCTGTATGAAAACACAATCTCTATCATGCAAGGACCCGCAGTGCTTGCCAGTTTCACAATTTTGCAGAATCTAATTAGGAAAATGTTCCACCGGTTTTTCTCCTGAGGGTGCAAGGGAGAGCGGGGGCATTACAAAGCTGCATTTTGCAAGGCCTGGATGATTGCAAAACTCCCTACCCACCACCCCCCACCAACCCAAAAAACCCATCTCAACCCCATCTCAGCTCCTTTCATCTTATTCCCAGGATCCACGAAAGTAAATAAGATGTCCACTTGGATAATGGAAATCCCACCAGCTCTCAGCTAGTGCCTTTTCGTGCCAATTAAACACATTTTATACAGTCATTGTAGATGCATCAATGACTGCATCCAAAGACGCCAATAGGGCTCGGCAGACATCAGCTCAGCAAATGAAATGTATTTCATGCGAGTTTTCTCTCTGTCTTATTCTAACCACTTGGCAACGGTCTCAATTGAAAACATTGATTCTGAAAGATATATATGGATATATAAACTGATTAACCAGCTTATTTGCTGCTGATTACTTTACTAATAAAGATCTCAGGGTGCTTAATTTAAATTAATACTTCCTTCATTAATGAAAATCCAGCTTAGAGCATAAAAAAAATCTTGACAGATGCATTTATTGCACAAACATACATTTATCTACGCCAAGCCAATTGAACATACCATCATATCTGGTTGGAGCTATAATTGATAATGATTCTACAATTATTACTTCATTTAGGTGAGTGTTGTTCACCAGAGTCACTCTGATCTCTAATAAGGTTTCCTCCTTTTGGAGGCTTCGAGGAGCCAGTGGGACATGCAGGGCCCGATGCAAGGCACACCCAGATCATTGGGTCGCCTGTAAGAAAAGGAGCAAGATCATCCTGCTTCCCTTGCCCCAACCCTCCATCCTCTTCTGCCTCAAAAAACAAAGAGGAACACTGGCTGTAAAAATGGAAAAGTGCAGTAAAAATGGAAAAGGGAACAAAAGATGTCAAATGTGAAGACCCAGGAATTAAACAAAATTGGGTTACTGATTAACCAGTGTGTTGGTCACCTGATGTTTGCGGCAGCCAAATGCCAGGGTCTCCCGCATTTTGGAGTTTATGGGCCAATTTCTCCCAAAATGTGTGAGCTCGTTGTGCAGTGGGTGGACTCGAGGGTGGCTGGCCGGCCCAGAGTGACAGCGACTCGGTGTCTGGAAGCCCCACCGGGCTGTGAAATGAACGAGGCCCTCTGTGCCCCTGATCAGGCCTGAGGAGCCCCGGGCTCCGGGAACGAGCACGTCCAGCTCCTAAGGAGCTGACATATATCCTGCCTTTAAGACAAGATACAATTGCAAATCCGAGAATATAAATTACACTTTCATCTTTCTTTGGTTTTCTTTCTTTTGCTTCAGTTTTTATTCCAGGATAAACTTTCCTGTCACAGGGACATTTCTGATGTGTCAAATTCACGCTGTAATGAGCAGGTTGACAAATGTGGAAGGTGAGCCGACATTTGGGGCTGCGGCAGCCGCCTGCAGCCAGAGGAAGCCGCGACTTTCACAAGGATAACGAGGCTTTGAAAGATGGCGAAAATGTCGCCATCAACCTGCCCTTCTGCTACTTAGTAATTAGATAATTAGTCAGCCCCTAATTACGGGATCAGGGTGCAGGAAAACAATTAGCTGAAAGAATTACTACATAAAACCGAAACCGAGATTCCTGAAAACAATATTTAATTTTATGATATTAATATTTGCAGCAATAATGTGAGTCCTCTGCTGATGGCAGCCATGTGTATACCTTTCCTCTAGGCATCCGAACGGCAGCTTGGGTATTCCCATCTGAGAGCTGGGTGTCCACACGGCCCACAGGAAAGAACCCGGGGCAAACTCTCTACTTAGGAGCCCATGTGTGTCCAGGCGGGAAGCTTGTGGTCGTTGACACACAAGCCTGAGCCACATACACTTGCCTACAAACTCCCAATTCCTTCCCTAGGCCCCGAGAAGCCACCAAATATGTCTCTGGCTGCAAAAAAAAAATGGAGCAGGCTCATAAATTCTTCTTGCCTAAGGTAAGAGAGAGTAAACAGGTAAACAAGTTTTCAAATGCCTTCCTCCGACCTGGAATTATTAACACATTGTCTTGTTATCATGATTAAAATTAAGTGATGTTCCAGGCTCTTTGACAAATGAATTTGGAATGGTTACAGTAATGGCATTACTTTAAATTATGAAACCGGGGAGAAAAAAAAGAGAGACAAAGAGAGAGAATTGAGCCTAACAGCCTGATCCTTAACTAGTATTTACCTATTATCTGAGAGAATTGAATCTCGCTGTGCTGCGGCAGAGAATAATAAAAGATTTGTAGACTTTACAAGGCCCTGTCCTCCCATCCAGCAAGCACCAATTCCCA